>NW_025790218.1:0-6336 GCF_021130785.1 Homalodisca vitripennis
TTAAAAAATATTTATACTTACATGTAATAGTGAAGGCATATTTTTATTTTATAGGAGATAGGTCTTATATGGACAATTTAAAGGGAAAATATTTTACTAAATTTTACTTTTATAAAAATGTATTTCGTTGTTAAATATTCCCCGACGCATTTTCTTCCCTAGGTTGGTAGTTTATTGTCATATAAAAAAAACAACTTTAGAGTCATGTGTCGTTAAAATGCTAATTTTGTTTTGGGATTTTAATTAAATTAAAAATTAGTTATAATTTTTAACTTGTAAATATTATAGGACTGTGTGAAAGTCAACATAACTGCCTTTTCATCCATTAGCGTAGTTTAAATGTTCCCATTTAAAATATTTATTCTGTAAAAACTCGTTGCCCTTCTAATAATTGTCTTCCTGAGAATTTTATTTAATTTAATCAACTGTATTTATTTTATGCTGAACAATTAAGTATTTTGGATGATAATTTATTTTTGAGTATGAGCGGGGCTCAGTTTGAACGTTTTATGTGGATACTTTCCCCACTCGGCCCACTCTTATCAGTCGGTGGGGAGTCACTCCTTCAAGTATTGATTTTATGCCTGGTTTGGGGACTGACTGGTCGAGGTCGGTGCGTTGACCTTCGATAGATACTACTGACCAGTGTTTCCCGGACGGTCTGTTCGGAGACAGTTCGGAGAAGCTTACTGCGTTGCTGTTGTTCACTGCCCCTGTCGTTCCACTTGGTGGCTAGTTTCTCTACTTTCGGAGGGAATTGTCTTTTTCACTCTCTTTACTTAATTAGTTTGGCGGTTTTTCTCTCCCACCCAGCACATTATTTTCGTTGATTGATAATAAGTAGCTTTATATATATCTTGTGTACTTGTGTTCCTCGTGTACGTGTTTGTGTCGCAAGTAGTTCTATCACTGTCTTTTCGCCACGTTCTAAATTTGTTAAATTTTTAAATTTACTATGCTAGTTAAAGTTTTTATTTCGCCTCTTGTGTTTTCTTAAATCGATCCGTTCGGCGAACGGAAGTTATTTATTCCGTGTACCACTTTGATTTTTTTAGTGTAAGCGTGACGGTTTACAGACTTTGACAAATTTTTTGTTACTCGTGTTTTGTGTTGGTGCCAAATTTGGGGTTGGGGCAAATTATGATTTCAATTTTATTATTTAAATTTAAAATTTGGCTTTATAGTAGCGTGAACGGTTATAATTTAATTATTGTTATTAGGCGAGATAATGTTTGTTTATTATTTGTATTTTATATAATTATTATTAGGCCTACTTACAATTAATATTTAAATAGCAAAATGTAAATTATTATAATATTATTAATAGGAATGATTTTAAAATCCAGCGAATTATAGTTAAAGTAATTGTTCATCACGTTAAGCTTTTAGTATAGGCGGTTCTAGCTAAAGTAATATGGGTTTATATATTTGAAAATTTTTGTTGTTTGTAATATTTAATATTGTCCACAAGTAGTGTATTTTTATACTATTGGGTCTTGAGTTATTTTTATGGGAAAATAGTCTTTGCTACTTAAATGTTATGTTAGTTACAGATGTTATTTTTAAAATTGTTAAAAATTTAATATATTTTATATATACTTTGGCAAACAATCATTAAGTTTTTATTATTTATCAGGTTTCCCAAAATACATTTTTTAAAATATCTATGGTTTATGTTGGGGGATTCATTAGGGTCCGTGAGTGCCGTTCAGCGGGCCTGTTTGCGGCGGGGGGGGGGGGGGGGGGGGGGGTGGGGTGGGGGGGGGGGGGGGGGGGGGGGGGGGGGGGGGGGGGGGGGGGGGGGGGGGGGGGGGGGGGGGGGGGGGAGTCTGCGAACAAACTGAACAATTTGGGAATGCCCCGCGCGGCCTGCCAGCGCTATTGGGACCCGGGCCCATAACCCGGAGGTAGTGCCTCCATTCATTTTTTCTGGAACAAGGTTGGATTAAAATTTTTTTTTATCTTTTTTACTGGAACTTGCGAAGGAGGGGGTGAGGGAGCTTGCCAGGATGTTTAGATTGGAGGAGGGCGTATTAATAGCCAGTTATAATTTAGTTTAGTTACATGAAACTGAAGGGCGAGGATTTCATCTTTTAATTCGAGATTCGTGGAGGAAACTAAGCCCGCCTCCCTTTTCGATAATTGGCTTTAAATATTTTTTTTTTTTTTAAATTTTCGGCTACATACTTGAAACCCAAATTAGTTTTTTTTAAAAATAGTGCGGCCTAGAAATTCTAACAACCTTTTTTCCATCTCCTCAGTCATTAAAAATTCCCAGTTAAAATTTTGCTACTTTGCGTACCTGATATTATGTTATTTTGTATATTATATTATTTAAAATTTTTATTATGGTATTGTTTTCTTTTATTATGTTATTGTCACTTTATTGGAATTCTATTGATTGTTGTTATTTAGTTATTAAGTTAGCGGTGCACCGTGGTGATGAAGTAATTGTCTTTTTGCATGGAAATGTTTTGCTACATATTAATTAATATTTCATTTACTCGAAATTTGTCTTCTTTTGTCTCTCTTCCCACTAGTGGCATTGTTGATTGTTTTTTTTATGATTTGCTCCGAGTTTGGGATGGGGGCACGCTTCGCGGCCTCCTTGTCTTTTTCGCTAACCTCTGAACAGTACTTCTTTGAAACCAATAATTTAACATTTGGAGAATAAATAATTTATTTTATTTCAAGAGGTAACAATATTATTTTTCCGTAACATTTTATCAAGTTGGGGACCAATAAAATTTAAGTTCTTTGTAGAAAGAAAAGAGTAAATTTTATACATTATAACAAATTTTAAATTCAACTATCACTTTGGCAGTACCCCTCAGGGTTATATAATATGTAATAAATAAAGGGTATTTTATTTATTCAAAAGAGGTCTATTTCAAAGAGTCCAAAATAGTAGGGACTCCACTTATTGGAAATTTATCGGAAAAGTAAGTTTCGTCTTATTATGGCGGAACTCGTCACTTTACTCTCTTTTGTATGACAGCTTAGATCGTATTAATAATTTAGTTGTTTTCACCTTAATATCTACACTATACCATGCAACGGTTGATGGTGTTATTTTAGTAGCACAAATAAATAGGACTAAAAATCTTATTTTATTCCTCCTTTGAAATTAGTTCCTATAGAAATCTTGTTACTTCATTGATAAGGTAAACTCACCAACGTATAGAACATAACCTTTTTGTGAATTTGTGAGTAGTAACATAGGTCCTACCCGGAGTGTTAGACTTTTATTACTTAAATCACAATTATTAAGTTCGGACACTACTATGGAAAACAATATGATTGTATCTTTTGGCAAAGAATCTCGAGAAAGATATCATTCCTAGAAGTTATGTTCTGGAAGAACATTTATTTTCTACATAGACAAGAATGAGTTCTATGATAGTGAACCAATGGACCGAGTACATTGAAAGATTATCACTTCGCAAATTGTCACAATTACTTTTTGCCATGGATAGAATATAAAAATTTCTTGTCTGTATGACTATCTGTCTGTCTATCGGTCGCAGCAGGATATCTCAAGAATGGAATGAGTTATAAACTAAAACTTCTAGAAGAAAGCGAAGACTAGTTACACGCAATTTAATGTGGCTTACTGTTACTTTGGAAAAAAAACATAGGCACTTACGAGTACTCTCCTCTATAACTTTAAATTTTGCTAACTCTGGAAGCTATTTTACAGGTAGTGTACAGTACAATGATCATGAGTGAAAGGGGAATTTTATTTACTGATCATAGGTTTGTCGATAAGCTATATTATTGTGATCCTGGTACGATTTATAGTGGTTGTAATTCGTAGTGGGGAGGAAAGCCTCATATTCGGTCCAAGTTTTCAGATAGCCGGTCTTTTCTTAGTAATAATGATGGCATATTTGTACGGTTGGGAATCTTGGTGAAGAGGGAAGCCATATTTACTGGTCAAGATTGCCAGTAGCCTGTCTCATTTGTACCGATCCGGGAGCTATTTATTGGGTATTGTGCTTGGGTGACAAGGGAAGCCATATTTTTTAATTTATACTCAAGATTGCCGAGTAGCCGGTCTCATTGACAGATCCGGGTGGATATTTATAGGGATATTGTGTGTGGTGACAAGGGAAGCTATATTTACCTGGTCAAGATTGCGGTAGCGGTTCATTGTACCGATCAAGGTGGATTATTTATAGGGTATTGTGCTTGGTGACAAGGGACTGCCATATTTACTAATCAAGATTGCCGGTAGCCGGTATCATTGTACCGATCCGAGGTGGATATTTATAGGAGTTATTGTGCTTGGTGACAAGGGGAAGCCATTATTTACTGGAGCAAGATTGCCAGTTTAGCCAGGTCTCATTGAACAGATCCGGGTGGATAATTAAAGGGTATTGTATGCTTTGGTGACAAGGGAAAGCTATATTGTTACTGGTCAAGAATTGCCGTAGCAGGTATCATTGAACAGATCCGGGGGGGATATTTTAATAGGGTATTGTGGGTTGGTGACAAGGGAATGCTATATTTACTGGTCAAGATTGCCGGTAGCCGGTCGAATTGTACAGATCCGGGTGGCTATTTATGGGTGGGTTTTGTGCTTGGGTGACAAGGGAAGCCATTAAATTTACTGGACAAGAATTGCCGGTTTAGCGGTTCTTCATTGTACAGATCCGGGAGGAATATTTCCGGGTATTGTGCTTGGTGACAAGGGAAGCCATATTTACTGGTCAAGGATTGCCGGTAGCCGGTCTCATTGTACAGACCCCGGGTGGATACTTTATAGGGTATTGTGCTTGTGTACATGGGAAGCCATATTTACTGGTCAAGGATTGCCGGTTGGCCGGTCTCATTGTACTGATCCGGGTGGATATTTTATTGGGTATTGTGCTTGGTGACAAGGGAATGCCTATCTTTAACTGGGAAAAGGGATTGAGTAGCCGGTCTCATTGAACCAGATCCGGGGTGCGATATTTATACGGGTATTGTGCTTGGTGAATCGGGAAGCTATATTTACTGGTCAAGATTGACGGTAGCCGGTTTCATTGTACAGATCCGGGTGGAGTATTTATAGGGTATTGTGCTTGAGTGACAAGGGAAGCCATATTTACTGGGACAAGATTGACCGGTAGGCCGGTCTCATTGTACAGATCCGGGTGGATATTTACAGGGTATTGTGTTTGGGTGACAAGGGAAGCACATATTTTACTGGTCAAGATTGCCGGTAGCCGGTTTCATTGTACAGACCGGGTGGATATTTATAGGGTATTGTGCTTGGTGACAAGGGAAGCCATATTTACTGGACAAGCTTTTCCATGTAGCCGGTCTCATTGAACAGATACGGTTGGATATTTATTGAGTATTGGGCTTGGTGACCAAGGGAAGGGCCCATATTTACTGGTCCACAAGATTGCCGGTAGCCGGTCTAATAGTACAGATCCGGGTGGATAGGATATTTATAGGGTATTGTGCTTTGGTGACAAAGGGAAGCCATATTTACTGGACATGATTGCCAGTAGCCGAGTCTCATTGATACAGATACGGGTGGATAATTTATTGGGTATTTGTGCTTTGGTGACAAGGGAGATTGCATATTTACTACTCAAGATTGCCGGTAGCCGGTCTCATTGTACAGATCTGGTGGATATCTTATAGGTTATTTGAGCTTTGGGACAGGGAAGCCATATTTACTGCGTCAAGAATGCCGTTAGCCGGTCTATTGTACAGGACGGGTGGCGTTTATAGGTTATTGAGCTTTGTGACAAGGGAAGCCATATTTTACTGGTCAAGATTGCCGGTATAGCCGGTCATCATTGGCACAGGGGAACCCGGTGTTGGGAGGGATTTATAGGTTTTAATTTTGAGCTTTTGTGACAAGGGAAGCCAAATTTACTTGGTCAAGATTATCCAGTAAAGTAGCCAGACCTCTCAGCGGAATTGAATCTTCTATTTTCGGTTGAAGGGACGAGGGGGCAGTTATTCTTTACGGCAGACTCTGGCCAAAATGCTCAGGGAATTATCTCCGTGAGATAATATTGTTGTTCGTTCTTCCTCTGTATGGATACAAACACGAAACGCTCACAATATTTAATGTTTCTTTGGTTTGCATTTGAAGAAAAGTATACTTGAGTTCAAATGAGAGATAATACTGGTTATTTTTAAAATTTAGTAATACACAATTTATAGTTCATTTATTGTTTTGTTATTATAAAACGTAATATATCTAGGATTGGAGGTAGTGGGAAAAATTTTGTAAAATCAAATCAATAAATTTACTGAAAAATGTTTCAGGTTGTTGAAACTTAAATCTTGTCTCTAAAGGTTTGTAAAATTTTGCAAACTAAATTTACCTTT
>NW_025790219.1:0-6508 GCF_021130785.1 Homalodisca vitripennis
CAATGCACTTTTAATATTTCTTTTATTCTCGGAAACACAAATAGTTTTAAAAGTTTTTTCTACTAATTGGGGCTATATTTATTATTTTTTTAAATCATCAACAAACTAATATGTCATTTCGTGTTATATCTGTACTTGCTTTTGTTTATCTGTGTAAATCGTTAATGTGAAAAAAGGGGGTTCAATTTTAAAATTGTGCTTTCGGCCCATTTAAATTTTCCTTACCAAAATTTTACAGAAGGTTTTGGATAATCAAGAGGCTGAACAAACTACCAGGGGGTACCCACAAACTTTTCCCCATTTTGGTTTTTTTTCCACTCCACAAACGTTTAGGGTTTTACCAGGGGATGAAACATTCGGGACTCGTACGATCCGTAGTCCCTTTCATGGGACGGGGCCACTTCAGGAATCATTTGCTACTTGTACTACATAGTTATGTACGTCTGAGTCCCAACAAGATCATCAGTACACAAACGGTCTTAAAAACTGTAAACGTACCTTGAAGTGATCGGGTCCTTTTTGATGGTTTTTGACAATAGTTATCAAGGTCAAAAGTAGACAACTGGATTAATAGTGAGAAACCTATTGCGGTTGAGATACGCTTATTGAAAAAAAGGCCGACACCTTCTACACTAAAGGCGCGCTGTTGTGATGTTACAGGATGTTTTATTTGTGGTTTATTGTGTGATATTTCCATAAAGCATTATGATAAACTACAAAATCCCATTTTAATACGTTGTTTTCTTTGGATCCAACTGATGATCTTGCCTATCTTGATGTTCATTAGAATTGTTCAGATGTTATCCAGGGGGTTCAAGACATTGAACGATCTTGTCAAGGCTTGCTGGTTCGGGGTGAAACTCCCTCCACAGGTCAGAGACAAGTTACCTAATATGTAATAGTGTTCTATGTGTATATAAGTATTTGATCAAGAGTAAGAATATAAAGTTAAATTGTAAATTTCTATGTTCATAGAACCACCTGTAATTTATGCGGCCTCGCCCAGGTTTTCCACTAGGAACAGTAGGCCTATATCCATTTGCACCTGTTTTAGGTGCGGGCCCATTTGTATACAGTAATGGTAATTAGGTTCAAGTAGGCCCCCTAACTCTAGTCTCCCTGCTGCACCCCCACCACCCGCTCCTGGATCCCGGGGTCCCTGGGGAGGCCCTCCTCCCCCCTCCGCCGGACCTCTAACACCGCTCCTGGCCCTGACGGTATCAGGTATGGAGTATGGCGTTCCGTCGGGACCCTTCCGGCCATGATTCTTTCCGCAGTCCATCAATTGTCTGACTGGCGGCTAAGCGGTTTCCGCCGCCTGGAAGGTCTCGACGACTGTAACTGATCCATAAAAAAAGGGTCCGGTGGGGGACATCAACGAACTGGCGTCCTATTGCCCCTGTCCAACACCAGCGGGGAACAGCTGTTTCTGCAGCCTTCTGGCCAATCGGCCTTACTGGGTGGGCCTCCGCCAATGGGGCCCGTGTCCCAGGAGCCCAGAAAGGGTTTTACCCCCCGCGGAGGCTGCCATAGAGCACAATTTCCTGTTACAGGAACTCCTCGATGAGGCACGTAGGCGTGGAGGGGAGCTGTGGCATTGCCCTGCTTTGACCTGGCCAATGCATTTGGGAGTGTCCCCCCACTCCTCACTCTTCTCCGCCCTGCGCTCTGCCGGTCTGACCCGCCGACCAACTGCGGCTCATCGAGGACCTGTTAACCAGGGAAGTGTCACGTCCATCACTCCCTCCGACACAATGGCGGTGTTAACGGCCGAAAATCCCTTTCGGTTGCAGGTGTGAGGCAGGGCTGTCCTTTGTCTCCCCTCCTCTTTAATTTAGTCATGGAGACGCTGATCCGGCCCCTCACCGACGATGGAGGATGTTCATGGGGGCCAGAACCTGCAACGGCCACTGCGTATCAGTGTCCTGGCGATACGCGGATGACCTGGCCTTGGTTGCCAGGTTCATGAAGCCTCGCTTAGGGCACTGGCTTGAGGCACGTAATTTTCCGGCGGCCTCGTGGGTCGGCCTCAAATTTAAACCGGAACAAGTGTGCTACACGCTCCATGTTGGCGCGGCCTGCGTGGAGGTGAGTGAGCCGACAGCGTTTTTCCATCTACGGCTCCCCACTTCAGGTGTCCTGGGTGAAGGGCGAGCCGTATCCAACACCTGTGTGGTGTTCCCACTGGCATGAGGGTGTGATCAGAGACCCCGGTGGACACCCGAATTTCACGGCTTGAAGGTGAAGGCTGCCCGCCATCTTTGGGAGTCTGCTTGCGCTCCTGGCGAAAAGCTCCATGCCCGCCTGCCCGCACGTTCCTGATCCCGCAATTGATCTTCCAGACCTTAACACCGTGGGGAGCGAGGGACAGGAAGGGACGTGTTTTGCGTGGGCTGGACAATATTGTCAAAGCTGGGCTGTAAGCGGACTTTGAAACCTCCCTGACCGTAGAGCGCGAGTGCTGAGTGAGGTGGTCGCACTCACACCACCCTCCTGGGGGGGAGCTGGCCTGCCTGCCATTGGCCGACCTCTCAGACCTCCGCTGCTGTTGCCCACGCCTTCCGCCTATTGGAACCTGCCCTCTGACCCCAAGGTTCGCACACCTAGCTCTTGAAGGCATCGCTGTGGTCGGCCGGTCAGCGGTCTGCTGCTTTTTGAGCAGACCGAGAGTTCCTGTGTGGCCTATTTGAATGGGGACTTCGCTGGGCAACTCCAACGTAGAGACCACCTTTTCTCTGGCCGGGGCTGCCCGGAATCGCCTCCTACAAGCGGCTCCCGACCTTCGTTGGGGATGTGTGCGGGGACTGAGGGATCTCATTCCAGCTGACTGTCCGGGTGTGAAAGATCCCTCCTCCATTGTGGACAGGGGCTCCCGGTCCCAGAGTAGTTCATCCTGCCTGCGGTTCGGCTATGCAGTTAAATTTTACCGTTCTGCATTGTCTGCTAAAAAAGGGGGCCCGGACCAACGGTAGGGTGTGGATGAGAGTTGCCGCTGCGTGCCCCACCTCAAATAAACTTCCTGTACGAAGGTCAGCCCCACACGTGGTTCGCTGACTTGCGATTCATCCATAGGGCGCGCATCTAATGTTTTACCATTAAAATGGATGCAGGCGCTGGGGTGCTGGGGACCGGCGTTGCCGCCGATGTGGTCGTCGTGACGAGACCACGGCCCATGGTGTTATGTCAACTTTTTTTTGTCTTCCTTCCATGGGCCGTGGTCTCAAAACGTCATGTTCGCCGTCCCTTGGCCTCCTCGCGGCATCCGTTCGACCATCTCCTGGGGTTGAGGTTTGCGCCAGCCAGAACCAGCCGTAGTGCCTCTCGACCAGCTGCTGCCGGGAGCGTAAACGTCCCCCGACAACTTGGCTCGCCTACCGGCCTGACTTGGTGGTCATCGAACCGTGACCGTAAATTAATTAAATTGGATCGATGTCACCATGCCGTACGAGGACGGATGGCAGTCCATTATTGACGGCACGGGAGAGGAAATACGCCAGCACTATGCATCCCCTAGCCCAGAATCTACGAAGCCGGCGGTTACCGTGTCACCGTGTGGACGCCTTTGTTGTCTGCGCTCTGGGGGGGGCGCGTGGGACAAAGCCAATTGGGGGACCCCGGCGTACACCCCCCCCCCACCCCACCAACCCCGCCCACCACCTCCCCACCCCCCCCACGCCTGGCACGACTAGGTGGTCTCCACTGGCAATATAGTGTGGCCCTCTCCCGTAAGTGTGTCTCCACTGCAAAACCGCTGGAGCCGCGAACATATACGTGGCAGCATGTCACGGCGGTGTGCGGCCAATACAGCCCATAGAGCGGGGGAGGGGGGATGCCGTCCATGGGCCTTAGTTTTTAAATAGTTTTTTTAAATATTTTAAATTTTTAACTCGCATGTCTTTTTTAAAAACTTTCACTTGCATGATGGGGACGTAGTTTTTAGTATTTTTACCTTAGTTGTAGTAATGTTACAGAGGCCTTTTTGCAAAGTTTATATTCTCGTTACTGTTTAAAAAATTATATATTGTTATTTATTTTAATTTATTATCATTGTTATTAATTTGTTAATATGACGTTATTTAGTTTGTAAGCAACTTGCATGTTGCACTCTGCCCTGTATTAATATTTGACAATTAATAAATGAAACTAGATGACGAAAAAACAATTGCCGAAAAAAAATGGAAAGGCCCATATTGCATAAGTACTCACAATTTATAAATTGAAACAATGTTTGTAGTATATTAAAAAAGGGACAAACTTCATCCATTTTTGAAATTACAAATATGTAAATTGACTTTAGTTAGTCGAATACAATACCCCTAAAACCTGAGGCACCTCTACTATATATATTAAAGAGGAGTAAGAAGATCCTCGTATTAAATGGAGACCCCGGGCCAATTACAATCCAACTTCCCCCCTCCCCCGGTCTTATTTCTAGTGAATTTCCTATAAAGAATTGTTCTGACATGTATTTAATGGTTTTTATTACCCTATAAAAATAACACCAAATTAACACAATACAATCTTTGTACATGTGGTGGGGTAAGTGTGTTTGTGTAGATGTCCACAGATTCTCTTAATATTTGAAACAAACATACGTTAAAAATTGGTCTCTTAAAGATTTATTGAATGGGACAATATTTGTAATTGATGATAAAAAGTGTTTGAGGAGAGGGGATTTATTTACAAAATATTTTGGGAAATTTATGTCCAAAAATAAATGGTTTTTTGGTTCCCTTTATGTGGCTATTTTGTCAGCCTCTAACACTTATTTTTTATCTCTAGTTGTTTTAGAAAAAACTGAAATAAAAATTGTTTACAATTTGGAAATATTGCTAAAACAAACAGGCAAAAAATATAGTTTGTATTTTGCTATAGGACTTATGATTCCTAATGTAAAACGTTAAACCATAAACTGTTTGCAAATACTGAAATTATGTTTTAATTGCGAATATTGGGAACTTTATATCCTTAGTAATTTATAAAAATTTGCGGCGGCCGATATATGTATTGTATTGTTCCAGAAGACTCAAAAAACCGCACTGCAAAGAAAATCAGACGAGATTCACTTTTTCACTCACTGAAAAGCTGGTAAGGGATACCTGTTCAATTCTTTCGAGAAGCCCTGTGCTCTAGTATCTTTACGCTATATTTCATGAACCTGGTGATTAAACTCCCACCGCATCATCCCTGGAGGTTGCTGATAGCAACAGGTCCTACCTGACACTATCAGCAAGAAATATGTTGGTTCTGCTTCTCATTTTGTGATATTTGTCTTGGACAGCCTGGGTTTGTAACCTACTTTCGTACAATTGTAAGTTCTATGATTTCTATAGAGTTTTTTTTTATGGTGCCATAAGACCCTTCTTAACGTCGTGTCGTTGTCTATCTGTCTTCCGTACGCTACTCTTAATAGAAAGGTCCTAGAGTCCACACGATAGTTTCATTTCTGTATGGTGTTAAAACTGCCATAGAGCATGTTCTGGGTTCAGCAAGAACCGATGTGTCACTAAAATATGGCAACTTAATGAACTTTCAGGAGCACGTAAAACAAAAATGTTGAAATAATGAGTTAAAAGGATTTGTTGCTAATTTAGTTGATTAGTTATTGATATTGAACTAAATAATATCGATAACTTTACGAACGTGTATACCAAACTGACTTTAATTTTTTCCTGATTTTTTATATCTCGCTGTTCTTTATATTTTCAGTCCAAAATGAATAAAGTGTTTCATTGAACTAAGGAATCGTTTGTAGCGAGTTTAAAGTTTTTAGGACATTTCTATCAAAAGTTATCACACATACGATAATGACAAGATAACCAGAAAGATCTTTAGGATCCTTAACAATGCAAGTTTATAACAAGTCTGATAAACCTTAATGTTGTACTAATTTACATACAAAGTTCATAAAACATAAGTAATATTCTTGGCCAATAAAACCTAACTCGGTTTTTAATAAAATATAAACTCAGCAACAGTACTTGTTGCAGGCAAAGAAGACTAGTTTCTATTTGAGCTGTCATCTCAGCTTAGACTTACCACCCGTCTCAAGAGATATGGTAAGTATGTTATATTCTCAGGTGTGCTAATAAGGACTGCTATATTTATGCAAAAATAGCGAAGAAGATATCATTCCATATATTAAACATGAGTTACTGTAATACTGTTGTATGATAAAAGAATGATAAAATATTTGTAACCCACAGAGAAGAAAGAGAAGGATTGTTAGGATGGATATATTAGTGTAAAATAAATTTGGTGGAGTAAGAATTTCATTCGCAGAATTCACTTAGAAATTTAAATAAAGAAACCAATTTTCTAAACAATATTTCTTTCAAAAGTATCATATACAAGGTGGGAGTACGATACAACATGTATCACGTATGCAGGATGCGCTGAGACTACACATAAACTTTCAAGGCTATAGCGACATGTTTACTACGCCACACGTGTAAAATATCATATATTTCCTTAGTTTTTTTAAAAACTTTGTTTATTTTATGACTTT
>NW_025790220.1:0-23968 GCF_021130785.1 Homalodisca vitripennis
AATATAGCATGAATGGTGTAGAGCATGTGTAGTTGTTTTATTTATGTTTAGTGTTGACAATTGTTGAACTAAATATGCTTGAGTTATTAAGACCACACCATATGCTTTGCATACCTTCTGGTAAAAAAAGATTTGATATCAATATTGTTTAAAAGCCATTTCTTAATAAATTTTACTTTTGCTTAGAAAGGCTCATGTCAAGAACCGGGATCTCTCCATTGTGATTTATAAGTCTCTATGTTTATTTATCAGAAGGTTTGTAAACACTGTTTCTGGAGTTCAAATCAATAAAGAATTGTATGACAACTATAGCACCAAAATATATTGCTCTATGCCGTAAATAAATTAAAAATGAACAGCATAAATGAGGATAAAACTACAAGGCTAAAAACTAAGACTAGATAGTTCAGAGCAAAACTGATGTATTGAAGTCTATTTCAGATGTCGTCTATGCTAGTTTTCACTAATGCACGGACTGGAAAATTGTATAGTTATATCATTATCGGTTTGATTTGGTTTGTGTGTATTTTTTCAATCACTTTCACTTCCATTTTTAAATTCTGATTTTTCCTATTCCTAAAATATATTTATTGTTTAAGAGATATATCAAAGAAATATGAATATATATACACACTTTCGTTGAGGGTTTATATAACGAAAAAACAAAGAAAAAATATTATTACACAGTTTAATTTTTGGGTTCGCAGAACCTTTCACCAGATCCCCACTGATCAAACAGAACTCAAACCATTTTAATAGCTTAACCCAAAAATAATTTGTAACAAATAAATACCATAAAACCAGTATCTATAATGTGTTTAGTTTTCATGTCCTATAAAACTATGTGAAATTAAATTTTTGCATCATTAGAACAAACAATTTCTTTATAATCAATATTGGTTAGGTTTTAGAATCAAAAGTACTGAAAATAATATTTCATTCTAATACCAGTTATATTATTCACAATGGTACATTATTAGTATCATTCTGTTTAACTAAGTAATTCATTTTATCTCACTAGGTAAACCCAAAATTACTTACTGAACTAAATATGAACAAACCCGTAGTTTGTCTCAAATCTTGTTTTTATCTAACCTCAATGTTTCCAATGAAGATGTAACAAACAACTTGATGTCAACAGACTATGAAGCAAGAGCTGCTTTAATACTCAGATCTTGATTATTCATACTAATCTTTTATGTGAGCTTCAAGATTAAAATCAGGACATTTTGCTTTCCAACTTAATCATTGTTATAACAATATTTATCATGAAATCAAAACCATTTTCATTGTAGAAAATATTTTAGACCTAAAAATAAATTATATATTATTTTAAGTAGTAATGTTTAACTATATTCCACACAGGTGTTTCTAAATTCTACTAATTATTCATAGTAGAGTATATGAACAACAATAAAATAAAATCAACAATTTACAATAACAATCCATGTATACATTACAATGTATGGATATATTATACAATATATGACACAATGCTATTTGGTAAAACAAAGTATTGGTATATTGTATGTAATGATATAAGTTATTGTTTCTTGCAAATTAAAACATTTCATAAATAAAATTTGAATTAATGTTTAGTTTAGGATGTTGCAGTATTACTATCAATTATTTAATATTACAAGAATAAAATTACAAATTGCTTGTGTGTGCTTAAAAAAATGACAATGTTATTTTTTAGTTTATAAATATTAATGTATTGAGGCAAGTTCCTATCTTGATCTAAATTACTTCTAGGTAATATCATAGAAATATCGCTTTTTCCTCAAACACTTTTTTCCTTATAAATGTACTGTCATGACATAAAAATGAAGAAATATTATTAATTATAATTCACTTTACTGGTTTCTTTCCAAAAAAGTATATATAAAATATAGATTTATTTTTATGGGTAAATACAACATTTTCAACTAAATTTAAGTTGTTCAACCTGTAATACGAAACAAATTTAATAGCGATTAAAGATGTGAAAAATTATTCAAAATCTTTTACTTATAAACTAACATTAGAATATAAAAATAATTATGTAATATTATTTTAATAATAAAATTAAGCGATTAAATGAAAATTAAATTGACATTTTAACCCTGAAGCTGGCAGTCATTTTTCCCACAGATGCTAGGCAATTTTTAAGTGTTTTGTGCCTGTACTTTCAAAATTTGTGTATAAAATACATTTTTACTATAAACCTATGTGTGTAATACAGTATTGTTTTCAGGAAAATGTGGAGATAATTAAAGTATAAAACATCGTGCATAAAGCATCAAAAAAGACCACAAAATTTTGTTTTTATACTTATTTTAAGTGATGGGACTGCCTTTGGTAAAGTGAGATAATATTATAAATATTAGAATCTGAGATAGCAAATTTATATAGTTTCATAAAAAATACAATGGTTTCCAGGTTCTTTTAAACTAAAAAAAAATATATATATATATATATATATATATATATATATATATATATATGGAGAGAGAGAGACGTGCTGGGGCCGAAGCCCTTCTTTCCCACCTCCACCCCTGACACAAATCTGTGACTTATTTGCCAGGCCTCTTGCCTTCTCCTCTTTGGACTTCGGCCACTTAATCCTGAGAGAGAGAGAAAGAATATCTTTATTTTACAATCTTTAAGATTGTAAATGGTGTCACTTAATACAATACATTTGTAATATAGTAATTTCAGTCCAGAACTTGCTTTACATAGTAAAATTTGTCTAGAAATTCACTTATGGTGTAGAACGGTCGTTGGAGCAACCTGTTCTCGACACTCTTGCTTGTAAAGATTTTCAAGTTAAAACAAATTCAAATGTATGCTGGATAAAAACATACAATGTTCATAGATACTGTTGAATATAGAATGGTCTCTTTATGTTCTTCTTTGTCCTGTTGCCCTTGAGACATCTCAGTAACCATTGTGGAGTTTTATGTCTAACATGGGATGGCTTCTTTTCATACAATGCTGTACGATGAAGGGATAGGATATTTTGTGATGCATGTCTGGTGTGTGTTTGTACACTACTTGTTGTTGATAGCTAAATCTCGTTGATATGCAGAACAGCAGCTAGGTTATAGAATGCAGTGAATGTTAGTATCTTGAGAGTTTTATATTACTCTCTGCAGCTGTCCATTGGACCAAGATGTCACCCACTCCTTATGTCTCTTTTGAAGGACAAAAATTTTCTGTAGGTTACCTTCAGTGGTTCCTACTCGGACCACTAAAGGTAACCTACAGTGAATTATGTACACATGCGTGATTGACTACAATTGGTTGTTTGAAATGTTATTAACATAAAGATAAAACCTAAAATTTGTGCACCACTGACTTCTATCGCACTGTCAACAATGTACTGACCTGTGAGCAAGAATGGTGTCACACCAGTGCAACTGATTGTCACATGTCAAGGTTACTATCAAGTACTCAACACATAATTCTTAAAATGAAGCCAATGTCTGTCTGTGTGATAACTCTTGGTAAAAGGATACTAGAGACCTAAAACTTGGTACATATATTCCGCTTGGTCCTAAGAAAACCCCTACTGGTTTTAGGGTCAATCCGTCTGTCTATGTGATAACTATTCTGAAAAGTCCTAGAAACTTGCGACACAATCGTCTTGATCCAAGGAAAAACCCTACTGATTTTGGGGTCATAGCGCAATCTGTGTGTGCAATACTCTGATATATGTTGCTTCAACAAAAAAAACAACATTGATACTCAATGATACTCATTTATTACTGGTAAAAATTACATACATTGTCACATTGAAAACACAATATTGTACATTTCAATTTTAAGAGCAATGCAATCCTCCAGTTTGTCTAGACCTTTAAAAGAAGTAATATATTAAATAAATAAAATCAATTGAAACATTGAAAACTTATGGCCTATAATGTATGGTAAAACATTAAGGTAATGAAACAATCCCGTGATAGCAATAATTTACTATATTTACAAAAATATTAAATAATACACTATATTTGTACATTAAACGCTGTACCACCCAGGAAGTCCAGGCCTGTTTTTATTTTTTTTCCAAGAACTTCTTAAATCCTTGTTTAGCAGCTTCTTGTGTTTCTTGTTCATCCTTATCTTTCTTCTCTTTGACTTTTTCAGGAAACAAGTTTGGAAACTCAAATGTTTCTCCAAGCGGCTGAAATATAAAAAAATTGCAATTAAATAATATGAAAAATTCATGCAGAATATTTTCTGTAGTTTCTGCAAAAAGTTTTGGTAAATAACAAATATTTATTAAAAATTCCTGTTAAAAAATATCTACTAAGAATAGATTCAAGATAGGAACATTGTAATTTTTTAAAACACATCTGCCTTGGCTATGATTAAATACGGACAAATGTTCATGAGTGTCTTAGTAACCTTTAATTATTTGAAATCATTTAGTTGTAAAAATGAACTGAGTTTACCTCTTACTCAAAGTTGTGGTCTTTGGAAATTTAATGGAATTTCAAACATGTAAAAAACTCAAAGTCAAAACATCTTTATTCGTTTTAGTTACAACATTTGAATAGTGTCAGTTAAAACTAACTAAAAAGTAATATAAAAATAAGCCTATTATAAAACTAAAATAAAAATACCTGACTTGCAAATCAAAATATTTATCTAATGAATATAAAGCCTTGTCCATCAAGTATGCTTTAAGGTTTCTTTTAAATATTTTATGTTATTAAAAGCGTTATTAATATTTATTGCACTGTAATGAACCACTACACCTACTATTGCTGAAACAATCCTAATAATAGAATTTGTAATTGGGTAGGTTTAAATGTGTAAATTACATTTACTGACTATGTATAGCGATAAACCCATTTGATGTCTTTATTGTTAGATAACTGAAGGGTTATATATGCAAAAACTTAGATTTAAATGTATTTAAATAATGAACAACTGTCATAACTTACTAATGTAATATAAGCAGTCTTGAAGTCATCATCCTTCACTACGTACCCATCAACACCAGCTCTCCTGAATTCACCTGGAATTCAATTACTTAAAGTTCATTTTCAGTTAAATATGAAAAAAAATAATATATAAGTTATTTCTGTTTCTATCAGTACATACAGAAAAAGAATGGTCCTCAATTCAGGAAAAAATCACAATCATCGTGGAGTTATGGAATTTGTTGTCATCGATTATTCATAAATTTAAATTAACGATTATAACATTATGCTATTTTCATAACGATTGAGAATTATGTTGGCTGAAACAATCTCTTGCGAGACTGGATATTGAATCTTAATTCAATTTGTTAATTTTGTTTACTTTATTAGAATGATCAGCTACTGGATTTTTGCCAGTGTATTTTAAAGAGTGAAAAATATCTGTATTAGAAAATTTAATTGATGAAAGTTAATTTACTCTTTTATTTTTCCTCTCAAAAGGAATTTGGACCAAACCATTTTATCAAAGAGCTATATAGAATTTTGTCAATCAAATAAAGCATGAAAATCAATACTGGCCTTCTTATATTTAAAAGAAGTGCCTGAGGTGTGTGGAAAGCTCAGAAGTAGAAACAAATTATGAGCGATTAAAGTGAAAACATCCCCAGACGTTAAGTTTTGCAGAGTGCAGCAAAAACCGATGTGCCACTATTCCAAAGTTACCCCACGGATATCCAGGAGTGGTACATCACTAACCTCAAATTTAGATATTGGGGTAAGAGGGAATAGGTTTAGTTACTGTGGAGGATAACTGTTAAAATGGATAGAGCTCGCTTAGTGTTAAAGGCTGTTGCTACCCTAAACTACCTACCTGCTTTGGCTGGAAGAGGCTGAAACAGAATTACCCTCCTGTTTCCAAGGTGACTGAGATACAGAGCCCAAAAAACTTCTTATGGGGATCTCATCAGGAGATGGATCCAACCACCAACTTTACCCATCCTGAAAATACTATACTCCGGAAGCAAGTGCAAAGGTTTTAAGTGCTATGAGGACTAAGTGATATTAGGGGTTTCCTAACTTCTTATCCTAAGTAACATTTACATCCTAGTGGAGACAGCAACATGACCTGCGGATGGGCTAGATCACCAGCAATCTAATGAAATGAAAAATGCCTTTATTAAAGAGGTGGAGTTAGGGCTATTAAGCCCTCTCTACCACTCAATCTCCCGCGGGGGTTTGCTGGTCCCCTACCAGGCACCTCCCTAGGTGGCGGATCGGGGAATGCCTCCCAGATATGAGTGGTACCGAGGAAATTAAATACTCGGGGTGGACCAAAACCAGCTAGGGGAAGGAACCCCGATGTCAAACAAAATATGGAGAGTGCACAGGTCAACATATTACCCCAAGCAGGTACCCTCTTAGGTGAGGAGAATCCCGTCGCCGATTCCGATTGGGTGAAAGCCTCTGTGGTCGGTGCTGGCTCCAAGGATTTTGGGGGGAGCCAACTGTGCGTTATGGTGAACCAGACTGGTGTGGCTGGGGTGGACCACTTGGCCCCTACCAGATCTTTTGTGACATGTGAAGCGAGAGACAGAAGGGAATTGACGGAGTATCCCAACCAGGATTGGAGAACTTCAGAAGAGTTAAATGAACCAACTGCAGTCAGGGAGCACGAAGATAGAAAAGAGTTTGAGAAAAATCTCTTGTTGTAACACCCAAGACGAAAGAGCATTGGAAGATCCCCGCCTGGAAAAGACAGGACTCGTTCTCTGGATAGGCAGGATTTTTCTACACCATCAAGTCGCAAGAAGAGAAAAGTTGAAGAATCTCCTAGGGACAGTAGAACGGTAACCAGGGAGAGAAACTTACTTTGGCACAGAATGGTCAAGAGGGTTAGCGATCTGCAAAAGCTGATACAGTATAACCCAAAAACCAAAAAAGATATTAAGAAATGCAGTGAAGATCTCCAAAGTCTTACCTCTGTATTAGTTTTGGCTGGAGGAAGAAATAAAAGAGAAGGAGGCAGGAAAGCTACCACCAGAGGCACTGACTCATGAGATTGTTGAAAAGCGAACAGTAGCAACTCAAACCAGACAGTCTATAACCAAGGCAGAGACAATACGCAGTGGTATCAAAGAGGGTATGGATAACACCCAAATCAAGCAACTCATTGAGGCTGAGGCAGAGGAGGCATACTAGGCAAAAGTACGGATGACACCAGAGTACTATATATCAACGGAGAGAAGTTCAGCGGAAGCCAGCTTGAGAAAAATCTGATTGTGCAGGTTCCAACGTTTATGAGAGGAGAAGCCACTTCAAGGTTGGATATTACTTTTTGTGCAGAGAGAGTCCAAAGAAAATTGGAGTCCTGGAAAATCCTAGAAACAGTAACATTAAGTGATCATCAATGCATAGAGGTAAAATTTGCGAGCAGGCAAGAAGGAGTATCACAGAATGTAGAAGGCTGGCGAGTTGATAATGCAGGTTGTGTGCGACTTAAGGAAGCAATTCATCAGAAGCTCAGCAGATTTTCAGTGTGTGATCCGACCTCACTGACTAGGATAGTTAAAAGCCCATGTAGGGAAAGTCTCAAGCCAAAGGACGTTCGTGGCAGAAGAAAACCAGCTTACTGGTGGACGATGGAAATTGCAGACCTGAGAAGAACATGCCTCAGGGCACGCAGAATTCTGACAAGGGAAAATAAGCGAACCAGAGGAAGGGCTCCTGAACATTTTAAAATAGCAGTAGCAGAGGCAAAAAGAGAACTTCACAAAGGAATTTTAAATTCAATGAAGCTGCGCTATGGGGGAACGGGTACAGGATAGTCATGAAAAGGTTTGGACAGTCGCTCCCTATGTTATCCTCTGAAATGATTATACAAGTGGCGGATAGTTTGTTCCCGAAGCATCCTCAAGTAATGTATGAGGAGATTGCTGCAACACACATTCCAACTTTCACTGAGGCAGAACTTGAAGATGCTCTCAAGAGAATGAAGACCAAGAAGATCCCAGGGTCGGACAGCATCCCCTCAGAGGCTGTTATAGTTGCAGCTAAGAGCCAGCCTCAGAAAGTCCTTCAGGCTATGAATCATGTCCTTCTCAATGAAGATTTCCCATCAGAGTGGAAGAAAACAAGACTGGTTCTCTTGAAAAAAGAGGGAAAGCCGAACTATATACCCACGTCATACAGACCGCTATGCCTTTTGGATACGTTTGGGAAGCTGCTGGAACATTTACTTCTGGGCAGACTGAAAGCAGATTTGGAAAGAACTGGTGGTCTTTCTGAGAACCAGTTTGGGTTCAGGGAGGGCTGGTCTACGGTGAGCGCTGTCCAGAAAGTTTTAAACTTGGTGGATCGTGCTGCAAGTGGCACCACACAGACCAGACAAATCCCGGCAGTAATTACCCTAGATATCCGGAATGCTTTCAACAGTGCATCATGGCAGAAGATATTAGACATAATGAAGTCTAGGGGAATCGAAGCGTACCTAAGAAGAGTGATTCAACAGTACTTAAAGGGCAGGAGTATACTTGTGAAGACTGAGTAAGATTTCGTAGAGATGGAAACATCCAGTGGAGTACCTCAAGGCTCAATACTGGGACCCACTTTATGGAACTTGCTTTATGACAGGGTGTTCAGACTTCCTTTCTCAGAAGGTGTATCCCTGGTGTGATATGCTGACTTGATATGATGACTTAGTTGTGATTGCCTCATCAGAGCGACTCCTTATGAATAAGGCGAACAGAGCCATCAGTCAGATCAGTACCTGTTTACAACATCATGGGTTAGCAATCGCACCTGAGAAGACAGAAGCTATAGTTATGGCAGGCAGAAGAGTACTCTTGGACATTAGATTTGAGGTCAATGGAATTGAGGTCAAACCTACTAGAAGGCTCAAATACCTGGGAGTTTGGTTAGACCATAGAAGATCATTAAAAGTCCACATCGAAGTCTCTAAGAAATGCACTTAAGTTGCTGGCTGTCTTAGCAGACTTATGGGGAATATACAGGGGCCCAGTCCAAGTAGACGAAGATTGCTGGCAACAGTTGTTGAATCGATCGCTCTTTATGCAGCCCCAGTCTGGACAAGAGCTTTAAACTCAGCAAGAGCAAGAAGTACATTAGATCAAGTACAAAGAAAAATGGCTCTAAGAGTCTGCAGTGGTTACCGCACCATTACAGCCGATGCAGCATTTGTCATAGCAAGTGTCCCACCACTAAGCATAAAAGCCGCGGAAAGAGTACATCGGCATAATGGCATGGAAACTACTGAAGCACAGAATAGGCTACTAGATCAGTGGCAAGAAAGATGGTCAAGCAGTCAGAAAGGAGCATGGACAAGGACTCTCATCCCTGATGTTGTTCAGTGGGTCAAAAGAAGACATGGCGAACCGAATTGCTTCCTTATACAGTTTTTTCTCTGGATATAGGGATTTCCAAAAATACCTATTTCGTATGCAGAAAACAGAATCCGAGAACTGCAGATACTGTCAGGATGTAGACACGGCAGAGCATACCATACTGGATTGTGAGAGGTGGGACCAGCTGAGAAGACCGTACTTGGTGGAGCTTGGCATCCTGACGAGTGGCAACATCATAACTAAGATGATTGAAAGCCAAGATCAGTGGGACATGGTGACAGAAATGGTTGAGAGGATCATGAGGTAAAAGAAGATGGAGGAAGGAGGAAGGTAGAGAAAGAGAAGAAAAGGGAGTCCCACACACGGGGAGCTCTAAAGCGGAGACCCTAGGTGCGTAACGCATTTCCTCCTGAGGGGGGAAAAAAAACCACTCAACCTCATATTGTATACAGAAAATTTACAATAGTTGTGGTACCATAAAGTAAAGTTACCATAAAGTTGTGGTAAATTATTAACTTATTCTCTAAATATAAAAAACAAAAAATGTTTAACCTATACTAAATTAAATTATTTTAAAGTAATAATCTATTTAAATGAATACTTAAAATACAAAAGAAAAACTTCATACATTTTATGATAGATACAAGATAATTCAAAATGAAGAGTAAGAAGCAAGAAAAATTTCACTGTAGCAATCTAATTAATATTTACTGTGGTTTAAACTCACATAACAGTATGCCCCAATGAAAAGTTTAGATATTTGATACTTTCAATGAATCATACATTACAAATTTGTTAAACTCTGTCATTTTCAGAAACATTAGTAATATATAAGCGTTTATCTATAACTATTGAATGATATATAAATTTTGATTTGAAACCAGATATATTTGAAAAAGGAATAAAGCATTTTTATTCTAGAAAGAATTGTATTCATTTTAAGAATATTACCAAATAACTTAAGAAACCGAAATTCGGTTATGAAATTATTCATACTTTTATTAACATTAATGCAAATTTATTTTATTTTTTCTAACAAATTTGTTGAATAACCAGGTTTCTGTTCAATTTTAAATGTTTACCTGTAACAATGGTTGATCTCACATGGGCCACAGGTACATTGTATATCTTTTCCATGTAGTTTTTTATGTCATGATCTGTCATCTCATTTGATACAATAAACTTTACTATATTTGGTGGTTGCTTGTAATCTGGACGTACTAGCTTCATGAAGAAATTTGGCAGATATACCCTCAACTGTGGATTGCCCTTCTGGTAAATAGGATACCTGGTAAAAAAGTGCACATAGATTTTAATTACTTTATTATATTATGATCAGTGATAAACTCATCCTTTGAGAGCCTGCCGACAATCTAGAGAGTGAACAAGAAGACTATTACAGTAATGTTGTCATACGGTGTCTAAAGAGTTTAAAGTATTAGAAGTAAAATATTCTAACTATCATTTTAGCATATTTCTAAATAATTACATTTACTTGACAGTTTACTGTAGTCTTTCTGAATAAATATTGTTTATATCAGCTTCCACCATATTTGAGACACTCTTATATGAGAAATTAAGTTTCTTTTCAATTATGACAAGGTAGAACTATGCCACACCACCATTTCATCAGGCTACTTGTGTTACTATTGTGTGACATTTTAAAATGTCATACAATTGTACTCAATTTGTTTGAAATTAATTTATTCTGTTATTTATTTTCTTCTTGTCATGATGATTTCCCGAAATACCACTGTAAACAATATTATCACTAACACTCAGCCCATGAAGTGAGACATGAACTATCATCAACTCAAGGTAGCTTATACAGAAATGAAGCTTCAAGTCTATAGATCAGTCGTTCTCAAGATATCATGTGGACAGACAGACAGAATGAAATTTTACCCGCCCCTTGAGAAATAGGCTTCGCTAATGTTCAGCCAATAAAGGGACATGAAAGAATCAGAGCTTACTGTAGATTTTAGACTTAACTACGGAAAACTTCCTGACATTTTACATTCAATATAAAAAAATGATATTTCCTTAGATCACATATTAAAGCTAACCCAGATAATGACGAATAATGACGATTCGCTGATGGCCGGAGGCACTTGTGTCGGGCTGATATGAACTTTCATTCTTGTAAAGCCTATATTTTAAGAAGTCTATTATTTGGGTCCGGTAGGGTACGATAAGCAGACCCGGTTTTTTATATCGAAGAATGTAGTCATCGATACCTAATAGTTGCATCTCAAATCTTATACTATCATCGATATAAAAGTACCTATAGTCCTCAATAACAATCATATGTTTTAAATTAAAATATTAATTTAATATTTACAGTGATCAAACAAATTATTATAACCAAAATTAGCAAAACTGAAGACGACCATATTTGCTCCTCTCACAGTTACAGTTGTTTCTTTCCCACAAATTTCACATAATAGGTTTTTGGGTACAAGTCCAACATGTTGAAGCCACGAAAAACATGTCTTATCATCTGATAAGCCTGCAAAGCAATGTCGTTTAGTTTTTTAAAATTGATTGCCATTATTAATAATCAAAATTACTTATGTAAAATTGAAATATTACCCTACGTGTATTATTTTAAAGTGTTTACACAGATATTGATATAGATTATTTAAGTTAATAGTTCAAAATAATTAATCAGTATCGATTGATTATATCAATGGTTGTGATTAAAAAATTATTGTTGGCCAATTTCGATATAAAAAACCGGGTCCGCTTTCGTACCCTACCCATTTGGGTCAAATTACCCTAATTTCAACATTATTGTTATTTTACGTATCCAAGATGACGTAACGGCTGACATCAGCAGCAACTTTTAATGTTCTATAGCTTTGTAACTTGTCATTTGCATCCCTTAAAGCCTTATATTGTTTTGTTCAGGATGACGATTAATATAGATTCGCAATAGATTAATAATGTAAAACATGAATCTTGACACTCCGGCCATTAAGTTCACAATTACTGTGGAATCTTTTTGTGTGTTTACTCACTTATATAAATATTAAACATCTGGTCTCCCCATTGTAGACTAATCCGTAACTATATGAGATTTTGTAGATTCATGGCAAACACAGTGGAATATTGTGATCTTCACTGGTTTCAAACAGCTCTTCAGTTTTAGAGCTGGCTTGAATAACAGTTTTGATATTGTGTTTATATTGAGAATATATCTGATTTCCATAAGAAAAATGCTTAGAAAGTGAATAGAAAAAGGAGGAAGCAGAAAGGCTGTGGCTATCCCAAGCTTATTGCAACTAATGAAAAATTTATAATTATAGGAGGTCTCATTGCATATGTTTGTCTCCGATAGGCTATTTGGGCTAAAGATCAATTAGATAGGTAGCCTACAGGCCTGAACATTAATTGTATAGCAATCATATGTTAGCACCTGACAATTCAATGTAGAAATGAAAGTATTAAAGGAAATGTGTAATGTGGTTTTAGGTAACTGTTTAAAGTCAATGTTCTACTGGAAATCTTATAAGTTTATCAGCTAACCAAAACTAACCTCTCCTACATGTTAAGGCATACATCGAATCATAATAATGTCGTTTGGTATAGCCTAAGTATAGAAATTATTAAAAATAGACAAGTTTCTAAAATAATATGGTCTTACCATCTGGTCGACATTTTAATAAATGAGACAAATTATAATACTTTTACATTTAGAATCTAGTAGATAATTGTTCAATTTTTATCATCGGTCTGTTGGTCGGTCTCTCACTCTCGTCTCTCACTTCACTCTTTTTTTTCAATCAGCAAAACAAATTCATCTGGACAGTCAACAGAATGTTAACAGCAGACACCAGACCACTGAATGAAGATTTTAGCTTTCGCTAATTCGCTCCGAGATTTTTTTTATGGACGCGTTATTTGCTCGACCCACCGTGCCAAACTACCAGTACAGTACAGGCACGAGGAATTAAAATGGTACGAATCATCACTGTCCACTTCTACAGCACCCTTAAAACTAAAAATATTTAACAGAACCTGGCAAACTATCTAATATTAATCTAGATAGTTTAGATCTATAGATAGTCAATTATAGTTCAAATTTTATATTTTTGTATGTTTATAATGAACGTCATCGGTTAAAACCTTGGTTGGTAATTGTCATTAGTTTTATGTACGCTGGACAAATAGGACACCAGTTATGTTTGTACTATATGGGTCTCTAGCTATTATACGTTAATACAGTGAAAAATTCCATTAAAATAGCAGACAGTAATTAGTACAGCGATCGGTGCCAGAGTGCCAGATGCTTAAAAACCCGTTCAATGTACCAAAATAAAAAAGTGATCGTGCTTTGCGTTTCGATACAATTAACGTACCATGCATATTAGGAAAATTCTGCATAAACTAAATTTTATATCCTAAGAAATTACGTTGCACTTATATTTATTATGTTTCTTTTGTACCGGACTAGAAATGTACCAATGGCAGCTTATTTATTTGCAGGGTAGCAAATACTCAAAATTTTACATAAAGTTTATTTTTGTTTTCGGTGTGGATCAAACACAAAACAGCTAATTTATTATAGTGTAACCACGAACAACATAGCTGGTTTATTATAAGTAGTGTAAACACGCACAAAACAAATGAATTACTAAACAAAATTATAGACAAAGATTAAATAAAAGGATGTAAATCTAAAAATATTTCTTTATCGTCATCTACAATAATGCTTTCTTTCACTATTGCCGCTGATTGCATTTGCAACGTTTTAGAACAAGACAGATACACTACTGCTATTGGTTAGATTGTTCGACGTGAATAAAATAGGTAAATAGCCGCAGCAACTACTACAGACCAACAGCATTTCTTTTAAATGAGTAAGAAATACAACTCCTATCACTAGGTAGTTACTGCTACAGGCCGCCTGGAACAGATGGTAGTCGTTACTTCCTTACCATCTATTAGCCGTAGTCTCTAAATTTTGGACCCTTGGCTCTCTCTCTGAGCCGCGCTATAAGATACGCATGTAAAAGCTCAATTAATTGTATGGTGAGACGCAACGCTTAAATCATCTTTAGACGATTTTGTCCTAATACTACACTGGAAAAGAGTTATGTGAACAAAACACTGTATGTTTCATCTTTTAATAGAACACTCAGTCATTGAAACTCATTTAAAAGTCAAGAATTTTCAATTAATAACTTCATAAATAGCTTGGATTCCAACACCTTCGACCGTTCCATCCTGGATTAGCCACCCCGCGCAAAAATACAATTTTGTGTCAAAGGTTCTTCTTATGACCTACCACTTTCAGATAGACACTTAGCAGTTAAAAATTGAAACATTCTTCCTCAAACCGCAAAAGATTTGTTTATCAATTACATTACGAAGCTCACAATACTACTTACGCTCTTGAACGTGCATTTACGCCCTATTGCTGACTGAACTGAGACGAAGCCTGACATACGCCAGTGTCCACAAATACGAAGTAGTTACTCCAGAAAGGTAGTAATTATTAAGTTTTATTTACATGAATCTGAAGCAAATACAACTGGGTTCAGAAAATGTGAACCAAGTTCTGTCCTCTGGTAGCACTTTCATTTGAGGAGGTTAGAATCAAAGTGCACATGTTCCAAAAAAATTCGAAATTTAGATAGCAGTGTATTTTTTTCGCCTCGTTGCCCTGCACATTGCTATGCTTTAGGTTTGTTCCTAAAAAATCATGTTCCTATGTAATTTAATGTTGAAAAAGTAAGGTTGGCAACACAACTCACATGTTCCACTGGAACTTGTGAGTTTTGACAGACTATGAAATCAGCCAAGTCACGTGACTCCTCTCGACCAATAAAAACAGATTTGTGGAGCAAAACAAGAAATTGCCTAACCTAAAGTCTGTATATTGTGAGTGAAACTTAACTTTATTTATTTATTAAACTTATGAGAAGATGGACGAGTTTTTAACACCTTCAGCTGAAGATGAAGGCCTACAAAAAGGACTCCTAATAAAAGTAACTTGGAGAAAACCAAAGAAAAGATAGCCAGGTAGGACTAGGCAATCTTTTAGAAAAGAAAAAAGACGTTGACAAACTTATACGTAAGCACTTTGGAGAGACCTGGAAAAATAATGACAATCTCCATTTTTATAAAAAAAATCATAGAAGGTGAACCGTCGGTCAACGGAAATCAATTAACCATGTGTGAACCGCGTGAATAAATTCCAATATTATTAATTTAGACAAGTTTGAAAATTGTAATCCACTCTTGACATTGTAAATAAAGTTTGTTTATATTATTCGCCATATTCTTTATTTCCTGACCGATTGAAATGGTTTCTAAGTTCAGTTTTGAGAGCATAAGCCGGATCTGAAACTTCATTGAAATTGAATCAGAGGATTGGTTTACATTTTCTGGCCAAGTGGTACATTTTTAGCTACTTACTGATATCACTCTTAAAATATCTGCAATTCCATAACTCACATGTTCTAATCAATGATTTTCAAAACTCACTTGTTCCAAATCAGTGATTTTCAAAATTCACATGATCCTCAGGTCAGTTCCAAAACTCACATGTTCCAAACTTATTAACAGTTTTTTTTAACATGTTAACATGAAATTTTGATCTTTTTTACTGGTTTAATAAAATCTTGCTATAGTTTTCCATTAAACCCACTTTTCTTTGTTAACAGTTTGCTGCTAGAAATATATTGATTAGGTTTTTCTCAATTAACCAAAATTGAATATTTTGGATCATGTGCACTTTGATTCTAACCTCCTCATTTTTATTCACTGGAAACGAAGTAATTGCTTGAAAATCAGAATAATAAGAAAAAAGTTCTACTTTTTATTCTCTTCACTCATTGGCTGTCATTGCTTCTGTTTCTGCGCATATAGGGGAGGTTGGATAGAAATGCAAATATACTGGATACCGGTTCCCAGGCTATGTTAATCGTCATACAGTAAGTTTTTTAGCAAAATTAAATTCTTATAAACAGCAATAGTCGATTTAATTTTTTCAATAAACATTGAATCGTAAAAAGTAATTGTTCCGCCGCGACTCGAAACCGGATCTCTCACTTGCCGATCCGGGTATATATATAAAACATGAATACCTAACCCTCTCCCGCACGCAAGACTGTGAAAAGTATGACTCAGATCGACTTGCACTGCTTTACTATCTCCTTCCGTTAAGTGCTGCTTTCCAGCGGTAATATTCTATAGTATTACGATTATCTCGATAAAGAAGACTCTTGCTTTTTCCAATACACATCTGTGATGTCGATGTCGGGAGTTATGGTGATGGCGGTAAGTCTGGTGTAGATTGCATTGAGACTGCTGGCTGGCCAACCAACACCTCAGGCTCGGCGCCGCAGTATTCTGCCTGCACCCCTCCATTGGTATTTCTTTTATTTATTAGTGTAAATATTAAAATTTAATAATGAAAAATACAACAACCTGTGTAAATTGCGGGCACCGCGAGTCACGTATTCCGAGCCGGTGTAGCGAGTTAATAGGATTCAGTATCACCATGAATCCCTGAAATAAAATAATGACCAAGAGAGGATTAAAAAAAATTATCGTACTTTACGGTTTGATTATGTCTAAACTATCGGATATCGTACCTTGACAACCAGCGACCACAGAAACCGTGATCCCTGATGGCAACAGCAAGCAGAGATCAGTACATTCACTATTCACTAATTTGTAATCAGTTTTATCCTGTTCTCCAATTTAGTTGAACAAATATTCTATTTCATCTCTATTGTAATGGCATTTTACACAGTCCGTGTTGTAAAAACATTACAATTAGATCACTTATATTGTATAGAGCAAGTTGTGATTTCATATCTGAACAATGGTTGTCACAGACATCTGTATGAGTTCAGGGAATAAATAAAAAAAAAATAGAGGCATGGAATTTGTATAAGGAAAACTTTTGGTTCACAGCATTTAATTCACAAACTTACAGAACCTAAGTACCATGTACTTTGTGTGATGCACTGTGAGCTCTGCTGTGTAAAAATTCATGGCTTAATGTAACTATTGTTTAGTGTGTATAGGTCTTTTGTAGAAATATTGAATTTTTTGAGAATTTTTAACTTGCCTTAGAAACAGTTTTAAGTTAAGGACTGAAGGTTATTATTTTCAGTGATTTTAATATTGAGATGTCAACATTATTACATTGTTTCATTTAGATTTTTAATTCTAACTCTGAATTCTCTTTTAATAAGAACTCTGAACTTAGTCTGCACCAAATAATCTCCAATTAGAAATACAGCATGAATTAACAATATAATACGTTTTTTTGGATGATTTTGATGAAATAAATATTCTATGTGGTGCTTTCACTAACCATTGCCCATTGATTTTTTCCCAAGCTTTGCCTCCTAATAATCTATGAACACGATTAAAAATATATCTAAGGGGCCTCTTACTCTAATTTACGGGTAGACTGAAAAACAAATTATTGCATTTTCAAAACTTCTTGACAATAACTCTTGTACAATGATCAGTGATTTTCAAGTCGGTAAGATTAATATGTAAACCAGGTATGAAATGGTTGTTTTAAGAGTTTATCAATCTGTGACATTGCTGCTGGTGTTAATCGAGATCAAACATAAAACAATTCAAAATATAGTAATTAAAAGATGTAAAGTTGTTTTGTACACTAAATATAAACTACCAGAATCATAAATCAAAATATTGCCTTATTTTACATGAAAGAAAGTTTGATTAAGATCACAGCAGTCTCAAGACAACAGCTACAAAATTTATTTACACACTAAGAAAAATTTAAAAAAGAACAACTTCTCCGGAAACACAATTTCTGCAGAGAATAATTTTTTTCACTCAGTGCAAGAACTGGAAAATAAATTTGATGACACTGGCACTCCAGCACAGGCCCCGGCGACAGGGGGGGGCAAGGGGGGCAAATGCATAGGGGCCCGGGGCCACAGGGGGCCCGGGCCGACTAAAATATGTATTTTTATTTTTTTTTTATCATTGCCCATTACCATCGGCCCAGGGCCTGTGCGGTGAAAATATTCAGGAAATAACATGCAATGTTAATTTAAACTACTTTCTTTGCTCCGATTTAAACCAATAAAATTGTAAACACTGAGGTGGCGCGAACCGTTGTGGTTGTGGCTGTCAGACGTCGGGCCCGGGGTCCGCATCGCCCAGACGCGAAGGCAGTGACTCTTCTCCACCCCCTCCCCTCCCGGCCCCTCCCCTCCTTGCTCACTACAAGTTGCAACCTGAGCGTCGGATGACAGTGATACCGACACGATAATAAACTAATGTTTCTTTCAATCTTGCATTTCTATGCTGGTTGCTGGTGGTAATGGTTTTTATTAAGTTATCGTGATTGGTTGTTTTGTACACTTCTAGTTTTAGTTTGTTGTCGTGCTTAATTAGGTTTGTTGTTGTTGTTGTTGTTGTAAGGAGATTGAGATTGATTTAACCGTGAATTAAAGAAACATACAGGTGAGTTAGTAAATATTTTTATCATTTAATTTTAGAAAATAAGTTCCAAATTTCCGAAAAAATTAAAAAACTGAATAAATTTTACCATGGATCCCACATTTGATTGCGGGCCCTGTTACCAGGATCAGGCTCAGGGCCCGCTCCTTCTGTTCACTTGTCATGCTGTAGGGCATAATTAAAACATGAGATTTTTAATTTTAATGTAACGCAGATTTTTATTTTAACTGATGATTATAAATATAAACATAATAAAATAAAAAATTGTAAAATATATAAAATTAGGGACAGAGCCGGGCCCCCAGGGGCCCAGGCCTGGGACCAGGGGTCCACCAGCCCAACCCATGTGGAGCCATGATTTTTACCCCTCATTATAAATTTGAATTATACAGTAATCAGTTTCATAAAATAAATTAGGCTACAGTTAACTCCCGATTATCCAAGGGCTGGTTAACCTTTAAGACGATCAACAAGGTTCCATAACAGCAAAAAATACAAATAAACTTAATTATTACTGGGCTGCAAAATTTGAGACGTTGTAATCGTCTTATAAACGTACCTATGTAATAAGACGTGAAATTATAAATGTTACTGACGTTACTGTGTATCTAAATCTAAACTAAAACATATGAGGAGTAGGATGGTTAAAAATTAAAAAAACAACACATAAATTCGGTTTGCTACTGCTACTGAACGTCGTTTTAAGTTTCAATTAATCAAGTTTATCCTATTAAATCAGAGAGAACGACGGCTCATCGCTCACTCTTTTGTGGTTGTTCACATGCTTGTATGCAGTATGCACGTTAGCACGTAGAAAATATTATTCAATGACGACATAGTTTGGTATTGTTTCGTGGTTGGCTCGTTGGCTGATATATTGGTTGTTATGACAACCAACTTGAGGCGACGCATCGCATCACTAGTTGCGCAGTTGTTACGAGAGGGAATGGGGAGTGAGGACAGGATAAACAGAGAGAGAAACAGGAAGTAAACCCCCAATATGTTGGCAAGACAGGTAAACAATAGAGATCGCTGGGTGAACGTCTTAAAAAACTTGACCTTGGAAATCTGAGTGAGAGCGCAGCAAGCGATACAGTATCCGAAAATAGCTCAATGACTCATCACATCCCCTCACGTGTCCTGTGATTGCACCTGTCGGTTTTTGATTAGTTTAGCCCAGTTTGAGATACATTACTACTTTAAACGCAGCGTTTGATAATTTACATTCCGTATTATTTTAGCAACTGCTCGGTTTAGGCCTAGTAATCAATACTAATTTTTTAATTGTCTAATAGTGTTTATGATCAATTTGATAACATTTTTAAATTTGTATTTTTGATATTTTAGGTTCTAAAAATTCTATTTTCAAATATTATTTTATGATCTGCCCCACAATCAATTTATTATTCTTGACTAATCCAAGATATTTAATTTTTAGGTCCATTCACAGTATTTTATCATCATTTCGCATAAAAAAACACCGTTATATCTCAAAATGGACACTTACAAACATAAATCTGGTGCTCAAAAACGTAAAGAAAGGCAAAAGAAAATTGAAAGTTCAAATAAAGGATCCAGGACATTATTTGACTGTTGGAATCAAAGTAGATCGTAGCTACAACTAGTTCTAACAGCGGCCCTAACGACCCTGGGCGCCGCCAGGGAGAAACTTTGCGAAGTTTCTCACAGTTTTCATGAACACCCTAATACTGGAAGACAGCGAAGATCTTGAAAGCTGTAGGCCTAATGCTGATGAAAGGAGAAACAATGGTAGATAGCTTTACCTCAGAACCTGATCCTAAAGATGATATTGTTTTGGAAGATCACAATCGTGACATTCTAAAATGCTAATGTAGATTCGGGGTTAGGAACTATAATTACCCAGTTCATAGATTGGGACTTCTGAAAAACAAGGTGGTGACTGACAGTGTGATTGAGACTTTTAGTGAAAATGGGTCCATCTTTGATGCCGTCAGATCTGCCAAGTGATGGAAAAAGAGCGTTTCCAAAAACGGTTCTTTTTTCAAAAAGGCCGAACGGAGAGAGCGTCAGAAGAGATTGGCTTGTATGGAGTGAGACTGCTGAGTCCTTATTTTGTTTTCCATGTAGACTTTTCAATAATAATAGTGGGGGTGAAAAAACACGATTCAAATAAGTCAGTTTTGTTTAAGTAACGATGGATGGAAAAAGGAATATGGATGGCGGAAGCTTTTACAACAAGCTACCTTTGCATGAAACCAGCGCTTCCCACAAAAATTGCTACATCCAATGGAGAGAGTTAGAAAGGAGGCTAAGTGATGGATCAGACATACATTCTCAACTCGACTCAGAACTGCTTCAAGAACCAAATATTGGAGGGATATATTTCAAAGATTGCTCTCCGTGGTCATGTTTCCTTGGAGAGCGAGGATTAGCTCTCAGAGGGACCTCTGAAAAAATTGGGGATCCCAACAATGGAAACTTTCTGGGTCCTGATAGAAGCTGTTAGCGGAATATGACCCTTTACTAAGAGAACATATTGCAAAAGTAAAAAAGGCCCAAGAAGAGGGAAAACGTGTTCAAGCTCATTATCTGTCTAAAGACTCTCAAAATGAATTCATTCAAGTTTGTGGGGAAAGAGTTCGACAGAAGGTATTGGAAGAAAGGAAGAAATCAAAATATTATGCTATTAATGCTGACTCTACCCCCGATGCCTCACATACTGAAGCAAACAACGTTGATCTTGAGATATCTCTTAGATTGTGAATCAGAATTTAAAATTTGCGAACGATTTTTAAATTTTGTTGACTGTAACAAAAAAACTGGAATGGATGTGGCTAAGTTGATTATTAGCGAGCTCAACAAACACTCAATTCCGTTGAAGGAATGCAGAGGCCAGGGGTACGACAATGGATCCAATATGGCTGGAATATACAAAGGTGCCCAAGCCATCATAATGGAGACCAACAATTTGGCTTTTTATAATAACTGTGCCGCACATAGCCTCAACCTGTGTGGGGTTAATGCTGCTGAATGCTGCGAGGAAGCTACAACATTTTTTGGCATGCTGCAAAAGACGTATAACTTCTTTTCTAGAAGCCCTCAAAGATGGGAGTACTTAGAAAACAGAATAGGCTCTTCTCTGCACAGTATTTCTCAAACGAGATGGTCAGGCCCGAGTAGATAGTGTGCGCCCTTTCGTAAAGCATTTGCCTCTCATCATCAATGCCCTCAATGATTGTAAAGAACTGAATCTATCTGCAGAATGCAAGACAGATCTGAAAGGGCTATTGAAATATCTACAATCGTTCGAATGTATCATGATGTCGACAATATGGCTAAAGGTGCTTGTTGCAATAGACAACAAAAATAAAGTAATTACAAGCCCGATCAACAACTCTAGACGTTGAAACAAAAAATCTGAATGATTTAATAGAGGAACTAAAAGTACTGAGAGACAGATGGAGCAATCTCTACACTGAGGCCAAGCTAGTGGCAGGCAACATGGCTGAGAGTGTAGATTGCGAAACTGATTTTAAGGAAAAAAGATTAAAGAAAAGAAAGATTTTTCATGACGAAACAAGGGACGGCACGGAACATCAATTAAAAAACGAAGAGGAACGTTTTAGGATTGATGTCTTCTTCAAGATCTTAGACTCAGTCTTAGGGGGACTGTCCTCAGAGATTCGAGTTTGCTGGAAAAATCAGCAACCTTTTCCAATGTCTTTGGAAATATATTGAGGAAGACACAGTTTTATTGAGCAGCAATGTTTGAGTCTGTGTCAAACATACAAAGAGGATATTGAGATGGAAATTTTAAATGAATTTAAACATTTGAAATCGATTCATCGGCACTAACTTGGGGGAACAAACTCTTCAACCATTAAGTCTAATAAACGCTCTAAGGAAGAACAAACTAGATAGTTTATTTCCAAATATCACTACAGCGATCCGGTTGTTCTGTTGCATACCTGTATCTGTCAGCCAAGGGGAGAGGAGCTTCAGTTTGATGAAAAGAATTAAAAGTGCAAATCGTTCTACGATGACGCAAGACCGCATGAATGACCTGAGTATTCTAGCCATGGAGTCAGATTTGGCACGTAGTTTGAAATAATGACGACATTATAGAAGACTTTGCTGGGAAGAAGGCCCGACGAGTTGTGTTTTAGTCATGTTTAATGTTAGTGAGTAACATAGCCCAATGTTTCTTTATTAATTTTCAATTTATGTTTTGTACAATGTTCATTAGGTTTTGTTCATTTAATTTTTTTTAGTTTTTGTTCGTTAAGTGATTGTTCAATGATATTTAGTTTTTGTTTCATTAGGTTTTCCAGGAACCTATCATTAAGTTTTGTTTTCTACTAAAAGGAGAGCGACACGAGTTGAACTTTAATTTTAATGATTTATTCTTTGTTAATTATGTTTTGTCCATTTAGTTCATTAAGTGTATATTTTTTAAGGATGGTGTTTTTGATTTTAATTAAGTCAGTGAGTTTTGTTTTGTATTGATTTAATAGTAAAAAAATAATCACTACATAATTATAAACCTCAATTCTTTCCATTTGTTTAGCAACATTTATTTATATAACTTAAATTGAAGTAAATACAGGAAAAATCACGGATTTGGCATAATTTTGAAGAAGTGAATCATTTAACAAATAAGTAAATCAAGTAATGGAGTAGTAAGTTTTGGAATAAAATAATGCTTGCTATGTTTAATATAACCAATATGGGAATTTTGTTCTAACGTTGGGGGGGGGGGTGGAAATTTTAATGTAATTAGGTTGGTTGCCTGTTGAATCTTTGGGGGGGGGGCCCCCCGGTCTTTCATGATTGCATAGGTGGCCCGGAGAATTCCTGTCGCCGGGCCTGGCTCCAGGCAATTCAAATTCATAAAGCAAGAAGAATTGCGCTACTGAGGATATAATTGTGTTTCTCTGTGGTTGTAGTTTTTAGCCTTAAATACATTTCAAAATAAAAAGACTGTTGCTTGACTAATAATTTATCGATTGTAAGTAAAGCTTTTGATTATACAGTACACCATAATGGACATTGTACTGTCCCAAAATTGGAATATTGTGGAATTAGTAGAAATATCATGTAAACGCCGTTTTTAAAAAAGTGTAACACATTGACCACTGTAGTGACACAGTGGACTAATGGATGACACATCATCACACATTGGCTATTGTATCTTTGGTAGTGACTGTCAACATCGGAGAATAGTAAAACTTGGCTGGGACAGATGCTGTA
>NW_025790221.1:0-5982 GCF_021130785.1 Homalodisca vitripennis
AATTTAAAATCCCGGGGGAAAAAAAAATTTTTTTAAATGTTTTAATTATCCCTACCTATACATATCTAAAATTAGAACTTGTAATTGCTCTGGCGTCTATCGTAAATTTTGGCACAGATGAGCAACTTATGGATTTAATATAATTTTATTGAGGATATCATTTCCGCAGGATTTTTAAAAGCGAAATTAACTTCATACTGTATCGGGTATTCTTATTATCCCTTGAGATGTCTACTTTCAGATCAAAGTACTTCAGTTGCTATCGATCATGTTATCTCTTAACACAAATATCGATAATGTTAATTTATTACTCCTGGATGAATATCCATTCGGTTGTTCATAATGTACGTGACAACATCGATTTTTATTGTTACCTTTGTAGGTTCAACTATCAGGTACAAACCAGACTAAGGGTGTACCGTGAGGGGGTTCCCATCTCTCAGCAATTACAGATATACTAAAATTCCCCATGATTTAAGATCACAATTAACCCTCGTGCTTAATAAGATTCTGGTTTATGTAAATTTGAGAGTGGCATTTTTTTCATGTTTATGAATTTATCTGATATTTCATTCAGTCGGATATAGCGTTTACTTGTCCATGTAGAATTGTTTCTAATAAGAAATATTAACTCATAATATCTAAAACAATAACAAAAACCAATGTATTACGTTGATGCATTCATTATTTTCAAAACACTATATAGTTAAGGACCAAATAATCCATATAATACAATTCTGCTAGTTATATTGTGTTAACGACAAGCATTATATCGTACTAAATAGAATTCTCCTACAAATCATTTATGAATCCATGCTTCTAGTAATCAATCATACATATGCTCTGAACCCACTGAGGTGTTTGTTTCATGAATTAAAAGTAATTTGATAAATAAGAGATTTTAAAACAGTTGGCCGTTTTCCAGGAATTGACTAAACTGAGTTCTTTGCTTTAATCTGGGCAATAACATAACTCAGGCTGCGCTTCGTTATTTACTGAGGTATAAAGTATCTGTTTATTGTACTTTTTAGCCCTTTCTTTTATAGGTAAATAAGTTAGTTTCTTTAGGGGGTTTACATTTTAGTTCAAACACACCTAAGCAAGTAGACGTACTAAGAACAAAGTTCTGGACATTTAAGATATGAACATATAGTCAAGGAGCCGTGAGCCTATGTTCATTCTACAAGCACAGAACCAGGTTTTAAGCACAAAAAGTAAAATATCCCTTCCGGCTCAGCAGAAAGAAAGGTAGGTTTCACAGTAGCCGTCATTTCTGAACTACAAACATGATTAATTTAATTTTAAATATGTTTAATTTGCACACCACTTATGGGATAACTCTTAGTGCTGACATGTAATATGTGTCACATTTTTTTAACATTTAGTAACTACCTTAATCTTGAAACTGTAAAAGACGAAAATTGTTAAAAGCTTATACATTTCTTTGCAAAAGCTTACTTCAATTTAGTTAAGAAATTATGTTTGTAAAGATATTTACTTATACTTCTATAACTTTTAATAATTACCACCTTGAAACTTTAAATTAATCAAAAGTTAAGTAAAAAATGTTACCATGTTAATTTTTACTTATGTTTATGTGGTTTATTTTCAAATACCCGACGTAAAAATTCAACCCTAATGTGAATGATCACCATCTTGAAACGTTTTATTGGTTAAGGCTGGCTAACAAGCTCAACCAAGCTATATGTAAAAACTGTAGCAGTGCCTAATTTATAGATTGTGAGGACAAGTATTTTATGTCTCCCTTCTCTCTTGTGTCATATTAATTTAAAGCTATGATTATTTAAGTATAATAAATCACTTATGATCACATATTATTAGATTAACTTAAAATAAACTTATAGAATGAAACGCGCGATTTTTTGGAATATTTTTGAAACATAATTTTACACTAAACCGTAACTAAATATATGTACAGAGATTATAGCGCTATCTCAGAGTAATACACTTCTATGTAACTTTTTTTATGTTCAAATTTAAAAGTTTACTTTTTATATCTCCAGCTCTATGTATTGCTTTTATTTTATATAATGTATTTAATTATATTTTAAAACTATACCGTTCAGGATCTACGTTGGGAATTGTCGAGTTAAAGGTTTTTACTCGCTATCTTAAAACTTTGTATCGGTTAAGTAACTAACTCATGCAAGCTATGTGCAATTTATTCCTTTTACCAAGTTAATCTGGATATTAAAACAATTACTGCAGATCCTTTACGTCCACGAGTAACTGGTCATCGACTCTACATTGTTCATAGCGACGTAAAAAACCTTTAGCCAGTCACGCTATCAATGCACATAAACAAAATCATTTAGAAAATTGTTACACCATCAAAGGTATAAATGATTGATCCCTGAAACATTAAACAAAAACCTTAATAGATTGAAGTTTAAAAAGTGAAACTGCACACCAATTGGTATTCGAAACAAGATATCCGAGGGGTCAATTTAAGAAAAACTTAATTTTCTTCTATTTATTCGCTCACGTCTATGTCATGGAACACCAACTGCTGGTCTATTTATATATTTATAATGTTAGTGTTTCTAGTTTGATTCCTCAGTTACTTATTGTTTTGGAAATGTTTATACAATTTATATTCATCCGAAGACGTGTAGTTAGACACTCGGAAATTCATAAAGTTTTGACGAATTATAGCGTGGTTTATTTGTTGAAGTGAATGACCTTTTTGTGTGGAACTATACATTTTCGGAAAATGGCTGGTGTAGATTCTATGAGTTATGGGCTGTGATTAGTTTAAGAGCAAAGAACCACTTTTCACTCTATGACCACACAACCTGGTATTTCTTGAAATCGATTTAATGATTTCCCCTAAGAATCAATTAACGGTTTTTCAGCATGCTAGTTTTGAATGAAAAGGTAACAAGAGGGTTAAAACTATTTAATTGAACTTTTTCTAGGGTAGTATCTTTCTTTGCTTGACACACTTAAAAACCGATCGCTAGACATGTAAATAAAATGTTAATCTCCATTATCTAACCATATATCAAGCCTTAAAGTTAGTCAAGCCATAGTCTTTTGCAACAGGTTAACTGGAACAAACATGTCTTTCCCTGATAATGGGGAGGATATTGAGGTCCAATTTTCTTCTTTTATGGATGTTCTTGTACATATCTTTAATTTAGCATTTCCTCTTGTCACTCGCAAGGCCGAACGTAGAGTACGTCCTAAATGGCTCACTGTTGGGGTCGTCAGGGCGAGAGAGGCGTTAAATGGATCTATATTTGCTCCAGCGCGATTTTCCATCGGCTTTCCATCGCAAGTTGTATAATAAAAGAAAATCTGAGTATCGAAAGCTTATCCAATCAGAGAAGAGCTTTGTGGCTAGGTCTCATATTGAGAATAGTGACAATACAGGAAAAGCGGTTTGGCAGATTGTGGCTGAATATTCAGGAAGTGCAAAAGTAACAAACGCATAAATGGTTTGATTGATAATGGCTTGTTGGTTCTCAGAACCTAATTTGATAGCTTGAAAGGGTTTAATTCTCATTTCGTTAACGCTTGTGATCAGTTGGACCTTCAGAGCAAAATAACATCAACTGATTCGGGGTTGCCCAGCTCTCCAAGTTCATCGAGCATTTTTTTTTTGCTCCTGCCTCGTTCAGTGAAGTGTTGAGTGTGACTAAGGGTCTCAAGGCCAGCTCCTCTTCTGATGTATTTGATATGTCCTCCATCCATTGTCAGGAGGGTTGCAGATTCACTCTCGTATCCCTTAACTGTCCTGTTTAATAATTCTATTGACCAGGACTCTTTCCTTCTGCGTTAAAATCTGCCAAGGTCATTCCTGTCTTTAAGAAGGGAGATAGAACCTCAGTTAACCAATATCGCCCCATCTCAATACTTCCCACGTTGAGCAAAATATTTGAACGATTAATTCACAATAGACTGATTAATTTTCTTAACGAAAATTCCTTACTATCTCCTTCACAATTCGGGTTTCTTAAAGGTAAATCAACCACTCACGCGATAAATGATTTCCTTAATACCGCCTTCTCTTCTGTTGACTCTGGCAGTGATACTGCGGTCATTTTTTGTGATCTTTCCCGTGCCTTTGACACCGTCAACCATCAACGTCTCCTGGACAAGATGGAAAGGTACGGTGTCAGAGGCATCCCTCTAGAGTGGTTTCGTTCCTATCTTCTGATCGCTCTCAGTTTGTTGAGATCACCAACAAAGGGGGTAGGGGTAGGTCTGCTCTCTTACCGGTCAAGGTTTTGGGTGTGCCGCAAGGCTCAATTCTTGGCCCTCTTTTTTTTTAATATATACGTGAATGACCTTAACTCATCTGTGAGGGGCCACTTGGTGCAATATGCGGACGACACCAGTGTACTTATTCAAGCTGACACAGCTCAATCTCTTTCCACCGAGCTGGCTTTTTCACTCAAGAGTCTTAGTTCTTGGTTTTCTGCTAACTATTTATTTCCCCAATCCTGAAAAAACCTCAATAGTTCACTTTAGACCCCACAAGAATGAGAGTGCGTTAGTTACTCTCCTTGACAATATACCTATCGAGCATTCTTCAACGGTCTGCTTCCTGGGACTCCACATTGATTCCAGATTTGATTGGTCAAATCACATCAGTCATGTCTGTCAAAGACTTGGTGCCAGCATCTACTCTTTAAGGTACCTAACAAGTTTTCTGTCTAGAGATACCGTTAGGCTAGTGTACTTTGGTTACTTTGTGCCCATTTTAACATATGGATTGATTTTCTGGGGGACGGCTTCAGGTGGGTTGATCGGTAGGGTTTTCAAACTGCAGAAGAGGGCTGTTCGACTGATGTGTGGTCTGGGTCAAACGTGAGAGCTGTCGGGAGGTTTTCCCTAGGGAAAGCATAATGACATTGCCATCACTTTATATATATTCGGTTGCCACATTTACATTTAAGAACCTTCAATCCTTCCCATCATTTAACCACGTGTATTTCTACAAGAAACAGAGATGCTCTAATCATTCCGCAACACCATAAAAACACATTTAAAAAAATCAATGTCATATATGGGCCCTAAAATCTTTAATGCTTTGCCTTCTAGTATCACAGCGTGCGAGACTGAGACGTCTTTTAAAAACAACTTAAAAAAATACCTAATAAGACAAGCATTCTACTCCATTAACGAACTGGTGAGCGGTGCTCCAGCCTAGGGGGACGATATAGATAAGATAGGTTGTAGTTTAAGTTGTAATATTTTATGTTTTAAAAATGTTTTTAACTGTTATGTAAATGTGTGATGTTGTATTCTTCTGTTTAGTATTAAATCGGTTTTATAATCTCTGGGCCATGTTCCATGCATGTCTCATGTCAATGAACAATAAAGAATTTGATTTGATTTGATTGAAAGACTCTAACTTTTAATTTCTTTATATAGTTACCTGAGGGTTATATAACTATTGTTTTTTATGCTCCTCATATGTTCAACTCTTTTGATAAATTTCTCATTTCAACATCCGACGGTCCCTTATTAGGAAAATTCCTCTCTTGATTTTAAGAAAAACTAGTTTCTATGACTATAAAGTACAAATTGGTTCTCGGCTCCTAAACTAATATGCTCACATATGTAATGATAGAAATGGTTTTAATTTTATCCATAAAGACACCGTCCAGATTAAACAAATGAATATACTAAAAAGAATTTTAAAATGTCATAATTCTTACTACTCTCACCAGCGGGAATATGCAATAAAAAACACTTTTATGATTATATGTATGTATAAAGGGTGTTTCGGAACTTTTTTTCTGATTGTTTAGGAAACGTTCATATACTAAACTCCTTCTTAATTATAGTTGAATTCTTATGTTTTTGTTATTTTGTCTGCATGTGTTACTCAAGAGTTACAGTGTTATAAATGGAGGTACGGAAAGTGCGCGCTCCTCTCTTTCCTGGTGTGACAGACTGTACTGTGCTGCACCCTAGCTGCCGTGAAATGAACTAATAGTTTCCCCCCCT
>NW_025790222.1:0-5465 GCF_021130785.1 Homalodisca vitripennis
TAAATTAAGGTAAGTGGTTTAATATATTTTTTTATTATTTTCTCCTCAATTTCCTGAAAATGATATATACTCAGTAAAACACTAGTTCCAGAAATGAATTGTATAGAAAAACAAATCTGCAAATTATGCACTCATGTAGCAAAAATGGACACAGCTTTGAAAAAAGTGTAATCAGCTCTTGTAGGGTTACCAGTTAGTTCCTCATATGTACAAAACAAATCTCATATGTAATATTAAACTGTATAATATATATATTATATATTTTTTTTTTTTACTTTAATTTATTTACAATCTGTTTAAATACTCAACAACCAATAAGTAAATTTGTAATTGATAAATCTTAAGGACATGGTTAATCAAAGTTTCATTAACCTTAATTAACATAAACATGTAAGAGATTGTTCATCTTTGAAAATCGATCAGCTTAGTATAAGAAATCATGTTTTTTTAGCCGAAATGGATGGTCAATGTTGTCCAGCAGTTTTTATAGCCAAGCTAGTTAGGGCATGAGAGTTTAATTTTGTTTTTGATCTACTTGATGTCAGGAACTTTGGGAATTTCTTCAGTAACAAAAGGGATATTCGTTGTCTCTGTGAATTTACTTTCATTACTAAAACATTACCTTGGGGCCTGTAATATCTTTCGGAGGAACTTTAGATTGGAAACGCTGTTTAATTTCAATATTTGATGTAGAAGCAACTCCCCACAGTTTGAATTCCGTAACGTCCAGATGGGCTTTAGAACAGTCTTGTACAACAACAGTTTGCTTTCTATTGATAAATGGGATTTGTTCACAAAAAGCCAATTTAGTTTTGACAATTTTGTATTTAGATTGGAGCCTTTTGTTACCATATGTGTGGTTTTCCAAAGCAGCTTCCTATCGAGATGTACACCCAGATACTTCGCTTTCATTTCTTTGGAGAATTTGTAATGGTTGTTTAAAAACACTGTGTGGACAGGTGGTCATGTTTCAACGTATAAATGTGACTATGATACAGATTTAGTTTCATTCACTTTAAATTCTGCCAAGGTTTTAAGCCAAAACTGTGAATAGAATTTAAGTTAGATGTAGGAATTTGTGATGCTTACAACATTGGTTGGGAGTGGGATGGCCAGTACGGGCAGTGTCATCGGCGAATGTTGCTGTCAAAGAATTTTGATTAGTTGGAATGTCTGCAGTGTGTAATTTATGATAAAGCACTGGTTCTAGTACACTTTCCCGGAGGTACAACCAGAGTTTATTTCATTCAGATCTGAAAGACAATTCAACAAACTTGATTTGAAAATAACTTCGTTGCTAAATAAGATTTCTATAATATGTAAACAGTGTGAGGTAGGATGACTTTTTATTTTTAAATAGAAAGCCCTTCATGCCACACTTTGTCAAAGGCTTGGACTCACATCGAGAAATGCTGGCAGAAACAAAATTTTCTTGATTCCAAATCTTGCCTTATTATATTAAGACTACTTATGGAACTTGTTCGATAGTGGAGTGGTGCACTCTGAAACCAAACTGATGATTGGGAATTAAATTGCATTCAGTTATTAAAACCTGAGAAGTCGTTTTAAAAATAACTTTTCGAATTCTTTAGAGTATAAATATATGACAGATCATTTTAACACACAGGAAAATTACATAGATCCATATACATGCCAATAGCGATAGAATCTCTCGAATTTTATTTGATTTATCACATGCTCAATGTGATCATCCCAGCTGTTTGCTATTGGTAGGAGTCCTGAGAACTGTTTTATTTTCAACTTCAGTTAATCCTCTGTAATCATGAATTGATTAGTCAAAGATTGAAAAAAAAACTAAAAACTATCAACACAAACTGTTGTGACTAATAAATATTTACAAGCTTAACTTTTTGTATTGCCGGATTAATAATCAGTGGAATATAAAAGTTGTATAAGATATAAAACACTAGGGTGTCAGAGCATATTATGTGCAATTTATATAATAATTTAATGAACCTTGTGCACAAAGGGCAAAAATTACTTATGATACTCAGAGAATTCTCTGAGACTTTTCAATTCACAGAGTTAAATTTATTGTGTAATATATTAGAACCATAGTTGACATGCTGGCTTTTCCTAAATAGGTAAGCATGTGTTTAAAGTTTGACATTGATGTTTTAATGATTTCTTAATTGGGAAGTTGAGTTCTGAATAAAGGCAAGAAATAGGAATATTTTTGTTAGGTTTCCTATTAATTGTATTCTTGGGATAAACACTGCTTGGCCTTTGTTTTTCAGACTTGGTTTATATTTCAATTATGTAGAAGCAATGTGGTGTGCAATGTTTTCCTGGTACTTATGCAGTTTTTATTGTTTATATTACCTATTAAGGAGTGGCTATTGGTGAGTTACTTCCACCTTCATTTTCTGCCTCTACTTCTTCGCTGACGTCTCGTTCACTATCACTGTCACTGCTGTAGGATATTATACTGTAAGATAATAAATTCTCTGTAATTTGTCGTCTAAAGTAAATGTTCTTTGCCATAGTATTTGAATATCGTCTTAAAATTTAAAATTTCTCTTAATAAACTTCTGCCCAATCTTCGTTTGTTGTTGAGTTATACATTCTCTTTGCATAAATAAAAATTACGGAATAAAGCTAGTAGCATCAAAACATTTACTTTCATTTGCAATCATCCACAGTGTTAAAATAACTGTTTAAATAAAACTAAAATAACCAAATTTTAAAACTGTATACTCTCCTAAGGTTTTCCACCTATAACTTTATCTACTCCCTTCATGTCATACATCCGGTCCTGGTACTATAGATTAGGTTAACCTACATAAGGAGTGTGCTGTTTTAAATCTGTGTTTCTGTGTACTATTTGATAGTTAACTTTATTTTAGATATCATTGAAGACTGAAGAGGAAATAAATAATTACATATTTTTGCAACCTGACTGATGATAATGTTTCAACATTGTAACTGGTCTCAGGCGTGAAATAAGAAAATGAAAACAAGGACTGTCATCATATGATTTAAAGAATCTAGAAAGCTAGTGAATATACAATATTTAAATCTTCAAATTGAACGTATTCTGTTCTACTTACATCTAGTTAAAAATTGTGTAATTAAAAATTATTTTATTTTGAAATATGAAATTGATAATTATTATACCACAATGTACTTTAATATACAACTTAACTACATCTTCATCTAAAATGTATACTTTTCATAATATAGTAGACCTCTTTCATTTTGGCACAATCACTTTATATAAAAATTATGACAGTACAGTAGAACCCAGTGGCGCACCCAGGGGGGGGCTTTGGGGGCTTAAGCCCCCCCCAAGGACCTGATATATCCGACTAATAAATACTGTATGTGACTAATCATTCGTTATGTATCATCATATATGTTTTATCGTACTTTTATAAACTATAATGAATGGTAACGTTAAACCTATTTATTAAAGTAACACAGATTAAATCATAGAAATCAAGAGTTGTGAAACAAATATTTAGACGTATGTATTCACAGTATAACTGCCTGCGCTGCTGTGTTAGCTCCCTCCATTCCATCCTGCTCTATGGCGATGACTACGTGCCGTTGCCATGGGCGACCAGCTCTAGTTTCCACAACTCTCACCAGACGCGCCCGTGCCCGCCCCGGCAGTGAATTTGTCTTTTGTCCAGTTGACAGTCGTAGTTTTATCGAACATTGCAGTATATGTGTGTGTTATGGGTTGTCTGGCTGTCAAGTTTCAAGCTGTGTTTGTTGGATCTAGGTCTGACAAATTGGTTGGACAGTAGGTTCTAGTAAGTTATGGGTGATAAAAGAAAAGCTAGTATACAAAAACTATTGTAAACCGTTGAAAATTGCCACAAAAATATTTCGGCAAGTAAGGAGCTGCCTACATGTGTCTGAACCTGAACAGCCTGAGTTGTGTGTTGGAGGGATGTCTCGGGAGCTTACGTAAAGAACTCTGCAGTTCCGGATGTAAGTCAAAATAAACTAAGACTTTGCTTTGTTTTTTAAAACAAAAAAATTGACCAGGGACAGTGAAAAGTTAAAAAAGTGTTGAATGACAGAGGGGTCCCTCAAAGTAGTTTTAACTTTCCTTACAGAACGTACGGGGACTCATCAACGAAAATTTTTGTTTTCATGGCTAAATAAATATACTTGGCTGTCTTATTCTGGAATTGAAGACTCTGCATACTGTGTTCATTGTATGGCTTTTTTTCAAAAAAAGATAGTAGGCATGAGTAACGCTCAACATTACTGGCCAACTTGGTTGAGGAAGGTTTTTCTAACTGGAAAAAAGCATTAGAAAAATTCTGAAAAGCATGCAGCCTCACAGTACCACAAGGAACTCTTGTGTAAAGCGCAAAGCTAACTTTAAAGGATGTAATGGATAGTGAAATCCAATTCAATCTGACCAAATCCCTTGATAAAGGGAAAGACCTTCAAGCCCAAAACAACGTGAAAAGAATCACTTCCGATAATAGGGACCAATATTATTTTGTGTGGGAAGGCAAAATATTGCTCTTAGGGGCCATAGAGATTATGGCGAGTTTGATATAAATCGTAGTCTGCCGAGAATGAGAGGTAACTTTAGAGCACTGCTTAGAGCCAGAATGAAAGCGGGGGAATCAAGATTTAAAAAAACACTTTGAATCATGTGGGAAAAAAAATGCTACGTACATAAGGTGGAACTTCCATAACCAAATAATTGATGCTTCTTGTAACCAGATTATAACTGAAAAAAAAATTGCAACTAAAGTTAAAGAGGCTAAGTTTTTTAGTATTCTCGCAGTTTGAAACGTCCGATGTTTCATAACAGTTGAACAGTTTTCGTGGTTTCTACGATACGTAAGATTCTGATGCATCAAAATAATTACCCAAATATGTGAGCAATTTCTCAAGTTCATGCCACTATCCTCCACAACCGGTTAGGGAGTTGGCAAAAACTGTAATAAAAGGACTTGAAGATAGTAACATTGACGGTCAATTACCTACGTGGCCAGGGGTTACGATGGAGCGGCTGCCATGGAAGTGGGAAGTTTAATGGGACCCAAGCCTGTATCCAAGAAAGTCACCCCACAGCAATATTTGTGCATTGCGCTTCTCATAGCCTTTAATCTGGCATTATCAAACGCTTCTGAAGTTGCACCTATCAGAAACTGTTTCGGAATAGTAGAGAGGGTGTATAATTTTTTTCAACACTCCTAAAAGACAAAGCCGCGTTTTACAACAGTGTATTGCATCGGATATAAATGTTGAAAACCAAACAGGGAAAAAAAGAAAAAAACTGCTACAACTTTGTCCAACAAGATGGGTGTGCAAAGGCATTGATGCCGTCTTTGTCATGAAGGAGCTTCTTCAACCAGTTTGAAGTTAGCGTTGGAGGAAATAAAAAAACTGGAAGTGATAGAGACTCTTCTTCTGGATCTCTTTATTTTACTCAGCTCTTTACGTCAAGGCGAATTCATCATTTCTCTCTT
>NW_025790223.1:0-2678 GCF_021130785.1 Homalodisca vitripennis
AATGGGGGAAAAAATACAAGCACCCGAAATTTTTTTGTTCGTACTCAATATCTAGATCGTTTACTGTCTTTCTGGGCATTCTTTAATACGTAAGATTACGGGTTAGTTCTCTTTAAAAAATGGAGGGAAAAGGACAAGAGCACCGGAACGTTTGTCGTTGTACTCATATTAGATCGTTTACTGTCTTTCTGGCATCTTTATACGTAAGTACGGTTAGTTCTCTTATAAAAAATGGAGGGAAAAGTACAAAGCACCAGAACTTTTGTGTTGTAGTCATATCTAGATCGTTTTACTGTCATGATGGGCATCTTTATACGTAAGATACGGTTAGTTCTCTATAAAAAATGGAGGAAAAGTACAAAGCACCAGAACTTTTGTGTTCGTACTCATATCTGATGTTTATGTATTGGGCATCTTTATTACGTAAGATACGGTTTGTTCTCTAGACATAATGGAGGAAAGTATAAGCCACCAGAAACTTTTGTGTTTCGTAGTCATATCTAGATCGTTTACTGTCATCTGGGCATCTTTATACGTAGATACGGTTAGTATCTCTAATTAAATAATGGAGGAAAAGTACAACGCACCAGAAACTTTTGTATTCGTATCACCATCTAGACGAGTTTACTGTATCTGAGCATCTTTATACGTAGATACGGTTAGTTCAAGAAAAAACTAGAGGGAAAGTACAAAGCACCAGAACTTTTGTATTCGCTACTCACAATCTAGCATCGTTTACTGTCATTGCGCATCTTTATACGTAGATACGGGTTAGTTCTCTTAAAAAATTGAGGAAAAAGTACAAAGCACCGAACTTTTTGTGTACGTACTCATATCTAGATCGTTTACTGTCATCTGGGCATCTTTATTACGTAAGATAACGGTTAGTTCTAGACATAATGGGAGAAAAGTAAAACGCACCAGAACTTTTGTGTCGTAGTCAAATATCTAGTCGTTTACTGTCATCTGGGCATCTTTTTACTGTAAGATACGGGTTAGTTCTCTATAAATAATGGAGGAAAAGTACAACGCACCAGAACTTTTGTATTCGTACTCAACAAATCTAGATTCGTTTACTTTGTCATCTGAGCCATCTTTGACTAGTAAGATCGGTTATGTTCAAGAAAAATAGGAGGGAAAGTACATTCGCACCAGAACTTTTGGTATTGTTACTCAATCTAGATCGTTTAAATGTCATCTGAGCATCTTTATTACGTAAGATACGGTTAGTTCCTAAGAAAAATAGAGGAAAGTACAACGCACCAGTACTTTGTATTCGTACCTCACATCTGAATCGTTTACTGTCATTGAGCATCTTTTATACGTTAAGATACGGGTTAGTTCATCTATAATAAAATTGAGGAAAAAGTACAAAGCACCAGAACTTTTGTGTTCGTACTCGATATCTAGATCGTTTACTTTCATCTGGCATCTTTATACGTAAGATAACGGTTAGTTCTACTAGACATAATGGAGGAAAAAGTAAAACGCACCAGAACTTTTGTGTTCGTAGTCATATCTAGATCGTTTACTGTCACTTGGGCATCTTTATACGTAAGATACGGGTTTGTTCTCTATAAAAAATGGCGGAAAGAGTACAAACGACCAGAACTTTTGTGTTTGTATCATATCTAGATCGTTTTACGATGTCATGCTGGGTTCTTTATACGTAAGTACGGTTAGTTCTCTCGACCATAATGGAGAAAAGTTACAACGCACCAGAACTTTTGTGTTCGTACTCAGTCTAGATCGTTTACTGTCATCTGGGCATCCTTATAGTTAAGATACGGTTAGTTTTCTCGACAAAGGAGGAAGTAAACGCACCAGAACTTTGTGTTCGTGTCTAATCTAGAATCGTTTTACTGTCATTGGGCCTCTTTATACGTAAGATACGGTTAGTTCTCTACTAAAAGATGGAGAAAAGTACAACGACCCAGAACTTTTGTGTTGGATCATTATCTATATCGTTTATCTGTCTTTGGGATCTTTATAGTAAGATACTGTTAGTTTCTATAAAATAATGGAGGAAAAGTACAACGCACAGAACTTTTGTAATCGTATCACTCAAAGATCGTTTCACTGTATCTGAGATCTATATACGTAAGATCCGTTTAGTTCTCTATCAAAAATGGGGAACAGTACCAAGGCACCAGAACTTTTGGGGGGGGGGGGGGGGGGGGGGGGGAAAAAAAAAAAAAAAAAAAAAAAAAAAAAAAAAAAAAAAAGGAGGAAAAGTAAACGCACCAGAACTTTTGTGTTCGTACTCACGTCTATCGTTTACTGTCATCTGGGCATCTTTATACTAAGATACGTTAGTTCTCTAGACATAAAGGAGGGAAAAATAAAACGCACCAAAAATTTTGTGTTCGTAGTCATATCAGATCGTTTACTGTCAACCCGGGCATCTTTTTTACGTAAGATACGGTTAGCTCTATAAAAATGGGGGAAAAGTACAACGACCAGAACTTTTTTTGTTTGTACCATATCAGATCGTTTACTTCATCTGGGCATCTTTTAGTAAGATACGGTAAAATTCTCTATAAATAATGGAGGAAAAGTACAACGCCCAGAAAATTTTTTGTTCGTACCTTCTAGATCGTTTACTGTATCTGGGCACTTTAACTAAGATCGTTTTTTTCAACAAAAGGGGGAAAAGTAAAACGACCAGAACTTTTTGT
>NW_025790224.1:0-6347 GCF_021130785.1 Homalodisca vitripennis
GTGGCGTGCAAAACTATTGGACTGCCACTACCTCACCCCTATCCCCTCCACCACCCACCCCGGTGACGAGTGGCGAGACGACAGTTTAGTGCAATCTTCCATACGCGCAGCACGTGCTCTTACTGTGTATTCTGTAGTTTGTGGTTTGCAGTTTTGTTTGTTCTTTGCTCTACTCTGTGCGTATATCCGATATCATTATGGCTAGTAAACGTAAACACAACTCGTGTACGTTAAAAGAAAAACTCGAAGTTCTCAAAAGACTAGACAATGGTGAAAGTGCTACTCAACTTTCAATTTTGAATTTGGTGTCGGTAAAGCGACGATCAGTGACTGGAAAAAGAAGCGGGCAAAAATCGAACAATTTTGCTCTGTTACAAGTGAAAACACTCTAGAAAAACGTCAAACTACTACTGTGTCATCGTATGACAAACTCGATGAAGCACTTTACTTGTGGTTTTCTCAAGAGAGACAAAAAGGCATTCCCATTACCGGCCCTCTTATTAAAGAAAAGGCGCTTCTACTAAACATCCTTATGGGAGGCGATCCGTCATTTTCGGCTAGTTGCGGTTTTTTAGATCGGTGGAAAAAAAGGCACGGTATCAGGCAACTGACTGTAACTGGCGAAAAGATGTCTGCAGACAGCAACGCAGCCGCAGAGTATCTTCAGGAGTTAATAGAGAAATACATCCTCCTACTCACCCCAGCAAGAGTACATCGCTGATGGAAACGGGGCTAAATTTCAAACGCAGTTGCCAACAAAGAGCCTAGCTTCAAGAGAATGAAAAGTCCGCTCTCCAGGATTTAAAATGGATAAGCAACGACTCTAAAAACCGTATTAGCATGCAGCTAACGCTTCCGCCACCAATAAGATACCTTTGATGGTTTTATCGGTAAATCCAAAAAAAACCTCAATGTTTGTAAAAACATGAATAATGAACGCTCTGCTGGGTTACTATAAAAACCAAAAGAAAGCTTGGATGGATTCGTGCTTTGTTTCAAGAATGGTTTGAGAAACCAATTTGTGCCCAACGTTGAGAGCCTACAATGACGAAAATGGACTGCCTGATAGTAGCGTTGTTACTCATAGATAACGCTGCGTCCCATCGGGATGACTTAGAGCTGGTTATTGGTGATATAAAAAGACCATTTTTCTACCCACCGAACTTTACTTCGATCATACCAACCAATGGACCAAGGGAGTCTAAGTTTCTAACAAGCGTTGAAGCAAAATTATCGGAAAAAAGCTGGTGCTCCGAAGCCTGCTTGAGGAAATATGAAGGAACCTCACAATTTCTCCAAAAAGCTTTAAGAAAACATCACGATTTCAAAGATGTTAATATTTCTGGGTGGCAGACAGAGCTTGGGAGAACACAAGCGTAGGAGCTCTGGCAGAAATCTTGGAAAAATCTTTGGCCTGATCTGCAGTTTGTTGAAGAGGTAGTTTTCCACCGGTAAATAATGCCGAACTTCTTACTTCTTGTAAAAAAAAATAAATTTACCGGGATGCGAAACAAATTGTAGAGAAAGGAGTGTGTTGATGAGTGGACGGCTGTAGGATGGACAAAGGGATGGGGGGGGGGGGGGGGGGTGGGGGAGGGGGACTTCGAGGGAGTACACAGACGAAAGACAATCGTTGTGGCACAGGTGCAAGAGAGGTCCCAGCTGATGATCTCATGTAGCAGTGAGGATGAGGGAGACGCGCCCAACACTACCGATATTGTTCCACACAGCGCAGCTGCAAGTGCCTTTGACCTCGCTCTACGCTACGCTCGAGCAACATGCGCTGCTACTCTCAATGACGTAATGTTTCATTTCGGCGTTGGCGAAACATTGACATCGTCCAGTCGTTTTAGTGTGGTTGCGTCCAACAAGGAAGATCACTGGACTTTATGGGTTCTTAAGAAAGTGTTGGGTTTTGCAGTGTTTTGTTTTACGGTTTTGTAATCCCTTATTGTGTCCAAGTTAAAGTACAATATTATTTGCTAAGCCTTGCGTAGGGGTTTGTACATTATAAATACAGTACAGTACCAGTACTATGTTTCATTTATTAACAGTATAAATTCCGTACAATGTATGGTATCCATCTAACGTTTCAAATGTAATTTCAGTTTCTATATTGAGACTCAGTAAGTAAATGCTTTGAGAAATAAAACTTACGTTTTACTATAATAACTGGTTTTAATTTATTTTCCTGCCTTTTTAGCAATTTTATATTTTCTCCTAGCCGGTGTTCAGATTTAGGGGATTTTCGGATTGGCGGGGGGGTTCGGATCGGCGGGACTCTACTGTATAAATTGTATAGTTAATGTTATTTTTTACTTTATATCGTGTTATCATACTATATGTGGGAAAATGTTGTATTAAAATAGTTACATATGCTTATTTTTAATCATATAAAAATATTTGATATGGAATACATGAAAAGATGTTGCTATAATATTTAGCCAGACATGGTTCTGGTTTTTATGTAAGGATTTAAAAATATTTAATTGAAACTGAACAAGAACGTGTTTTTCCTCACAAGAATTCAAGATTACTTTTGAGGTTGAAGGCTTAAATTACTAAAATTGAGTCTATATTTGTGAAGATATACAATGTATTTATATCACACATGAAACTTACAAGCATGTAACATTACTACTGATATCAGTAGACTAAGCACAAAACTGTTGTTATCTTGGATTGCAGTTCCCTGAGGTCAGTTATAGAGAGAAGCCTCCTATTGGAGGAAAAGAACTGCTCCCTCTGACGAAGTGTGCCAGCTCGCCGGGTTCCGTTTGCACCCGGGTGCCGGTGCAGTTAACACTTTTTACACAGGATTCTGGGAAACTTATATTTAAAACTTATATATAAACTATTTCTCCTCTTGCCTCATAATATCAATTATTATCTTACTTATACTTATGATTATACATTTTATCTCATCAGAATCTGCTTTCAAGCTTTTTTTGTTGTTTAACCCTTTGTGCTTGTACTCTATCCACCTGTAGTATTTAGGAGTTTTTACAAGACAGCATATTTTTTGTTTTTGTGTTCTTTACTGCAAAGTCAATTTCTGAAATTTTTGTCATCTGTTATCAATAGGAGCCAAGAAGAACCAATTGGAAACTTGCTACAAGCACACAACCTTCTTTAGTAACTTGACATAGTAATTGATATATCACTGGATAGTAATTGATATATCCACTGGATAGTAATTGGATAAGAGGATTTTGTTTCATAAAGGTAAGGGAAATTGATAATCATCCGCACTAATTTTGGTCGCGGTGGTTGAAATGGGAGGGGTATTAGAAGGGGTTAAAAATAAGAAAATGATTTATTTCCTCAGATTATACTTTACCTAGTCTTTGTTACACTTGAAAACACTAACCGTCAGACATGTTAATACATGTTAAATTTAGCATTAGGTAACCATATACAGACCCTTAATGTGGTAGTTTTTCAGTTCTCCTTATTTTGTTATTTAAACAGTTGTATTTATATTTATTTATTTTCAGTCGTTTTAAAACACCTTTACCCAAAAACATTAATTTGGGAAAAAATGAATGTTTCATATTTTTAACCCTTTTGATACCTGTTCCATTTGACTTGCTACTAAAACTATAACAAGATTGTGTGTTGCTTAAAAAAATACAAATAATTGGGTTTCGGCCTCCATAAAAACTATTATAGGGTTTCTAAAGGGTCCCATAACGGCCACACCATTTCTCATTTACTGTTCTCTTTTGAAAAATAGAAATCTAGAAACTGTAAAATAAATCTCATATCTATATCCTCTATCTACGTATTTTAAAAAAACTAGATAAACAGTTTTATCATGCTTTTTTTTATACCATCTACTCTCTTATTTTTATCTTCAGATATATTTAAAAATTTCCATTGGCCTTGTATTTTTTATAACTGTCACTTAAATTTCTTAATGTTAAAATGTTTGCATAATTTCCAGTTTTAACCGGGAGGCAGTACGCTATGTGAGTCAGGCACCTAGTGAAGAATAGCACCGGTACAAACACCAAGAAACTATAAAACATCAAAGTGGGTGAGGACAGGAGGGGGGTGGGTGGGGAGAAGAGGACTATAGTCGAGGGGGACGGTGGGGGAGGACACGCACGGAGAAGAAGCACAAGAAACAGAACGCGATCATGATGAGGAGAAGGAGGAGAAAGAAGAGTAAAAAAGCGAGGAAGAAAGAAGCGTACAAAAAACAGAAGCAATAGCCCAGAACATGCGAAAGCGGCGGTTGTTGTGACACCAAGTCAACATTTTAGCGAACGGTTTTTTGTTGAACTCTATGTGAGTGTTTATATCTTTGTCCCTTTTAACAATGACAGTTGGTGGCTTCTAAACTGATTTTATTTCTGTTAGTTATTAAAATTTTAATTTGGAAACTGGTGCACAAATTTACTTTAGTGGCAGATATATTTTTAAGGTTCCTTTTAAGTGCGCATTACATTTATTTATTAGTGCATGTATAGTTACTAAATATATATATGTACCTTTTTCCCATCGTAATTATAATAGATTATTTTAGTTGCTTACTGCAATCTTTTACAAAAGGTAACAACATTAATTTTTTAAATTTGTTGATTTCAAGTTTTTGATCTTTACCAAGGTTATGTTTAGTTGACTATACAACACTAAAATATATCTCAAAATATCATACCTTTTAACTTATGAACAAAAACAAATTTTATAGTTCAAATTGTTAAAAGTACAAATATGAAATGAAAACTACTACAGATAGAACATTATATAATTAAAAACCAAAGAGACGGTTCTAATATTGAAATTGCACAAGTGTCCTAGAAGCTTTAAAAAAAACCAACTTAAACTTGATAAAACTTTAAATTAAAAACAAAAAAGTAATAAATAAATACATAATGAAACAATTTTTTATTTATATGAAAGCTAAAAGCACGAGCGTGAGAAACATAGTAAAACACTTTTCATATTGCCATTTATATAAAAACACTGTTATTATTTATAATACAAACAAAAATATAAAGTGGTTTTTCGCAGTAAGAAAAATGACTACGGTGTGTTCATTCACATTGACTTTGGCAGATGCATCGTGGACAATGATTATGACATTGCTGGCAGGCGTTTATGTAGGGCGCATAAGTTAGTCGCGCTGTGGATTAGGAGTACTAGAGGAAATTGGGCCATTTTTTCACTTACTGGTGGCAAGGATTAGGGATTGCTTCCACTGCTCCAACAGGCAATCCTCCACAGTAATAATAGATCCTATTGATCCACTCTTTTCACTACTGGGAAGGATCATAAGCTACCTAGACCTTGAATCCGTCTGAGGATAGGTGTTACATACTAACCTTGTTACTATCAATTGTTTTTATTAGTATCAAAAAACCCAGGTATGATAAAAAATGTAAGTGATACTGTTAAAAACCAGATAAACAGGCACTGGTTACTAGACCAACTGAAACACAAGATATCTGTTGTGTATCTGTTCCAGAGTTAAAAATGCTTGAAAATTCGTTTTATGTTTCACTTTTAGTTAACCATGTTCGAAGTGTTCAAATAGGGCTTTCTGTATATAACATTTGTTTAGTTGGGGACTAATTTATTTATTGTTCTATAAATTTCTTGAAAACAAATCCAAGGATTAACCCTCCAATTTAGGTAATTTTTATTTGGACTATTGTCCCTTTTTCTCGTAATTCATCATAAAGGTTGAGGTTTTATATAAAAGTTTGTTGGTGTTGGGTGTTTCCTTGTTTAGGAGAAAAATGTCTCAAATTTTTGAATAAACGAGTAAGAGGGTCTTGTGTCGGAAATAAATATTTATCAAACTTCCTTGGTCTTTTTTAAAGTGTTCATAAAAAGCACGGTTTTAATAGTTAAAATGTTAATATCTGTTTGTTATAGAAATATTTTTTATTTAAAAGCTTTGTACAAAATGTACGTGTGAACAACATTATTAATTTAAACTATACACTAAATTGTTTCAATAAACGGTTATCATCAATTCAAACCCTTTATTTATCAGTAGTTTGGTGGTGTACATTTTGAGATATGTTTTTTTTTATATTTTCCATCTGCAATTATTTTTAATATTGATATCTTTATTTTTATGTTTATTTCATTTTATAACAGATTGTAAATATTTGTTTTGAGTATGTTTGTAAATAGGTATGTTTTGGAGTATATAAATTTGATTTCAAAATGTGTTATTGTTGTGCTGAAATTGTGGGTGGTAGAATCTTTGGTTATTTAACATTGATTCGTGATTTGGGTGTCTTCACTATCTGTACAGAATCGGACTCACTAGGACATGTACTGTTATCATGTTTTTGAAAACAATTCCATTTCTCATTTAACATTGATAG
>NW_025790225.1:0-4985 GCF_021130785.1 Homalodisca vitripennis
TACATAATATTATTTAGATTTCTTGTTTGGCCTAGGAGAAGCTTATGCACTACAATTCAGGTATCTGGGGATCTTTCTGTTCCAAGAGGAAATGGCACATAATTTAAGACAGATATACGACAGACAAAATGAAATATTTGGGAATGAAAAACTTTCAAAATACATGCATGGTTCTAATAGTTATATACATTTTATTTCATAGCCTTTTAATACATTTTAGAGGAGTAATTACAGATTTGTTTTTGTCAGTTACTTTGTATAGAAACAAATTTTTAACTGAATATAGTCCTCTGAATCCAGATAGAAAATTTAAATACCCCTATTTCATGATTTTATCAAATCCAAAATATACTATGATTCTTTTAAAATAACTGTTTTTGAACACGCTGTTTATGAAACGGGTTTTTTTAAAATGAGCTAAGAAACTGGAAATGATAAAAAAAAAAATATCGAAAAATTAAGTAATAAATACATATAATGCTAGCAAGTTTAGCCCGATAGTTCCTGTTGTTATTAAAAAACTTGGGTTTAGACATTAATTTCTGGACAAAACTAGCAATAAGCAAGGTATTTAACAGATTGCAACACTTGACATGTCACTCAATCTCTTGAGGGAATTTCAACACATAGTATTTTTTCTAATTTTGTAGTAATACCATTTATTATTGGAAATTACAAATTCTCCTAAACTTTCGACCTCTAGACATTCGAGGTCTATCGATTTTCAAGGTCAAGGTTTTGGTTTATAATCTCTTGGCTGGTTGTACAATTATTATTTTTGTATAAATAAAATTAAAGGACAATCAGGCGGTAAACAACTGAGGTGAACTGTTAGTTGCATTTAGCTTTAGTCTTCCCTTAATCCATGGAATAATATTCTTAGGTTTTTCTGAGAGTTTGCAACAAATGAAATACAAAATTTTATCAAAATGAAATTTTGATATGCTATTCATAAAACAATATACTTATATTTCACCTTTCGTCATGGACTTATGCAGTGGTAATGAATCCATTGGGTACGTTGAGAAGCACGCAGTGTACTATGAATATCTTACTCCAGGAACATCAGTAGGAAATTACTTGGTAATCTGAAAGTCATGAACTTCCGATGCGTACATATTCAGCCCAGCTACCAGTTAAATGTACGTTATCTTTATAGTGATAAGAAAGTTTGACTCTCATAGCTTTACACACCTGAAACAGATTTTAGTAGTTAACTACTCTCTATAGTTACATGAGCTATGTAATAATATTTGGAAAACCAAGCATCTTTTCTATGTTGCATAACCGTAATACATACCCCTATGTTACAGAATCGTAATACACACCATTCTAAAATGTACTGGGCGCGCGTGGCTGTGCGGGTGCGTGCAGGAGTCGCGTCGTGACCATGCCCAGGATCGTATTGCTGCTGGCGTGGATTATGTATCAAGGTAAGCTGTGTAAAGATTTTCAAAATATTTGGAGAGATCAGACACCCATTTATCGTAAGAAAAACGGTGTTACAGTATTTTTTTTTATCCATTTGACAAAGTTGTCTGTTGGAGCAGAGATCCAAGGCTTAGTTTGTATTATTATATTATATATATATATATATATATATATATATATATATATATATATATATATAAAATTTCAATAAACATTGAATCACAAAAAGTACTTGCTCCGCGGGAGTCGAACCCGGATCCTCTACTTGCCGGGTGAATGTGCTACCATTACACCACAGAGCGCTTACTTTTTCCGATTCAATTATTTTGTATTTGGCCGTATCTTTCACATATGCGTTTTAAATAAGCAAACTAACATATCTCGGAAGACCAAATTACCTGTCAATCGACTTTTATTTACATTAAATTGTATAAATGGCAATAGCCTTATTTAATTTCAATAAACATTGAATCACAAAAAGTACTTGCTCCGCCGGGATTCGAACCCGGATCTCTCACTTGCCGGGTGAATGTGATACCATTACACCACAGAGTGCTTACTTTTTTCCGATTCAATTATTTTGTATTTGGCCGTATCTGTCACATATGCGTTTAAATAGGCAAACTAACATATGATCGAAGAACAAATACCTGTCAATCGACTTTTATTACATTAAATTGTATAAATGACAATAGCCTTATTTAATTTCAATAAACATTGAATCCACATTAAATTTAATGTGGAAGTATAAAAAATGTCTTTTCCATTCAAACCTATTCACTTCCACCAAGGATACAAAGCAGAAAATTTGTATAGTTGTCTGACGATGATTTATCTATTGTTTGGGGGTAAACTAGGCAAATAGCCTAATTACCTTTAGGTTACCAGACAAGTAGATATAAGGTAACAAAACCGAAAAAATACGTATATACATTACTAGTTACTAGGTGATTGATATGATACTAACCTCTTCTTCTCAGACCCTGACTATTTATTTTCACTATACTTGCATATTATCAGATGTTACTCTGCATGCAGGTACCAACCGTGGGTGGGGGGTGGGGCGGGACATTGTGGGGTGTCCTGACCGCTGCCAGAGGGGTGATACAGACCCCCCCAGTTCCCCCGTCGGTTTCCCACTCCTCTGCACTGCCGTTGGGTCGTGGATGCCTCACACCATGCCAACTCACAAGACTCGTCAATAGTCGTCTACTTCACCCAGCTGTTCGTGTCCGGGGGTCTCACCTTTACAGAGTTCGACTACTACGAGCCCGACTCCACCTTCCAGTTGGGCGGTCGAGTCATACACACGTAAGTGACTTTATCAAATAGAAATATTACTATGAGTACGGCCTATCCTTTACAGAGTTTGACTACTACGAAGCCCGACTCCACCTTCCAGTTGGGCGGTCGAGTCAATACACACGTAAGTGACTTTATCAAACAGAAAATATTTACTATGAGTACGGCCTATCCTTTACAGAGTTTGACTACTACAAGCCGACTCCACCTTCCAGTTGGGTGGCCGAATCTAGACATAAGTGCTTTAGCAACAAACTATCCTGTAAGTACGGCCTATCTTACAGGTTCGCTACTACCAATCCACTTCAGTTGGGGGCGAATATAGACGATAAGTGCTTAGCAAAGAAACTATGAGTACGGCCTATTCCTTTACAAAAGTTTGACTACTAAGAGCAGATCCACCTTTTTAGTTTTGGGCCGGTCGAGTAAAACACACGTAAGTGCCTTTTGAAACAGAAACTATTGCTATAAGTAAAACCAGTCGCCTCCCAAATTTTCCGTTTTTTTTGTAAATACCCGCGCCGAGTTTTGGTGTCTTGACGAAATACAATAAGGTAAATTTAATATAAAAAAAGATTTTTAATATAAAAAAGTGTACGATACACAAAACTGCAAATATTAAGCGAAGATTTGTTTTCTTAATGTATTTATATCAAGTGTGCAGTTATCCTTGAAACAGGAAGACAGACAGATAGTATACTGGCATTCACAAACAGTTTGGCAGACAGACGTAATTGGACTTTTGTCCCCACTCGAAATAACTTTGCTATCCCTTAGCCAATTAAAAATATAAACTATTCAATTTACAGTTGGGAATTTTGTTGGCATTTTTTTTTGATTTTATATTTCGCAACACTTGTGTATTATTAGATGTTCTGTTGGGAAAATATACCCTTGTCTTTTTTTTGGGAAAATTATATATTATAACATTTATGCTTTTTTTTTTTTTCTAGATTAAAAAAAATTTGTCTGTTTAACAGAAAATTAAAGCCGTAGGGCATGTTTTTTGAGTGAAATCTAAATAAATATCCAAATAGGCCAACATATCCCACTTTATTCTATTTTGCAGAACATATGAAAATAATAATTATGTTATTATTAAAAGTAAGGTGGGGTTAAAAAAAAATGTACAAAGCCTCGGTCCACTAATTTAAATTCTGTGCCAAACAGTTGTGTTTTTAAATAAAAAACCCACAGTGAAATGTATTCCTGGACGCACGCACTGGTTTAAATAAAAATTATTATTGTTAATAAAGGGGTTACTTAAAAAAAATGACTATGGAAACATGTAATTTAAATTTTTAGTTAAATCCCTTTTTCTTCAACCAAATCAGGGAAAAATTCCGTATTGTAGAAAATAACATTTTAAAAGCCTTTGTTTTTAAATTTCCTGATTAGCGATTTAATCGATAGGAAAAACAATCAAGAAGTGTTAAATAATGTTGGCTATTTTTAAAAGATTTTGTAATTTTGTGATAATCAACTAAATAGGGAACAAATAGAACATTTTTTATTTTAAAAATAAAAATATCATGATTAAAAGTATTTACAGCAAACCAAAGGACAATTTTTATTACTCTGGGAAATTGTTGCTAAATGATAGAGTCCTTTATAATAAAAATATCAATAAATAATTAATAAAAAATTAAATAAACCTTATTTTAGTCTCAAAAAAGTTTTCCTTATCACACTTTTGTTTTATGTACTTAAACTCTTCATTTTTACTGTCATTGCCTGTGCAGGAGGGCTGACTGTCCGCCCTGTATAAGTCAGTTTTTTCTTTAATTTTTTGTTATCAATCTACGTTTTATTAAACAATCATATGTTATTAGAAACCAAATTTAAAATGTTTGTTTTCCAGATGATTAAAAGGTTTTTATGATAGATTTATAACACTCTGTAAGGAGATCCTGGGTGTACAAGAAACGACAACATCTAAATATAATATTTTATTAAGTTTAATCCATCACAATAAACATATAATTAAGAAAATATTATATTGATATGACTTTGTGTAGGGTGACAGAACAGAACGGACAACAGTCCAGTGGTTGATGACCCCCAGACACTTCTGGTCATCGACTTCTCTCTGGAACGGCTGGAAGGGAACCATCTGCGAGTGCTGGATGACCTGCTGGAAGTGTACGGTTTCAAAATTACCTACGAGATACGGATGAGGTGCGAAACACCAGCTGTGCGTGCGGCTGCTCGCTATCCGGGCACTGTTAGCTTCCAGAGATTTCAGGTTGGTT
>NW_025790226.1:0-7162 GCF_021130785.1 Homalodisca vitripennis
TTGTACTCATATTAGTTATTCCATTTTGTTTTTAATTTCTCGTTGCCATCATAGTTAAACCCCCTCTGACCAACGTAAATACATTTACTAAACGCTCGAACCCAAATCCCGTATAGTAACATGAATCATCATCCGAACTCAAAGTTGCTCATATATAAAGGAAGGCTTTGTCGTTGCTAATTTGTTTCAAGTCTGGCAGGTCATTTTCGGTGTGGACAGTCCTCTTGGAGAGATAGACATTACAGACAGAAATGAGTTTTTATTCCATCCCCAGGAGTGGATAGCCTTCGCTAACGCTCAGCCAATAGGTATTACTAATATAACATTTATGTTTTACTCAGTTAATAGTTTACACATTCTGTTTCGCATAAATTAATACTACACACACGAAGTAAAAAATACTGCAGCGAAAAATGGATGGATTAATTCAGCCGCTGTTAGGGGGAAAATGATGGAATTCAAGCCTGTGTAGATGGTAATCAATTTGACTAGAATTCTTGCTGTTCGTAGTTTTCAAAATTGACTTGAATATCCTGACCATGGTGGGGTAAAAATTTGGTGAGTTTTCAGCAGCAAGCCTGTTAGGGGAAAAATAATTAAATTCACCTTTCTCTGTTAGAGTGGGGAAACACTTGATTGAATTTCAGCCTGTTAAGGGGGTAAACAATGAATGAATTCTAGCCTGTTAGGGGGAAAATGAATGCGAATTCTCAGGCTGTTTTTATTGGGGGAAAAAATGATTAATTCAGCTGTTAGGGTCTAAAAAAGATGATTTTTTTGTCCAAGCTTTTTGTTTTACGGTAACAAAGTATGAATTCAGCTGTTAGGGTCCAAAATTATGAACTCAACTGTTAGGGTCAAAAATGTTGAATTCAGCCTGTTAGGGTTAAAATTAATGAACTCCAACCTGTTAGGTGGTCAAAATTGTTGAATTCCAGAGCCTTGTTTAGGGTCACAAAGAAAAATACAACCATGTTAGGGTTTAAGAATTAAATATTCATCCCATGTTAGGGTAAAAACAATGATTTAATTCAGAAGACCTTTTAGGGAGGGAAATGATGAAATTCAGGCTGTTAGCGGTAAAAATGATGGAAATTATCAGCCTGTTAGGGGGGAAATGAATGAATTCCAGCCTGTTTAGGGCGTAAAAATGATGAATTCCCCAGCCTGTTAGGGTTAAAAATGATGAATTCTAGTCCTGTATTCAGGGTAAAAATTAATGAATTCAACCTTTTAGTGGGAAAAATGATAGAATTCTAGTTGTCTATGGGGAAAATGAGGTGTACTCTCCTGGGATTAAGTAAAAACTTTACCTAGACAAACCATTTAACTAAATATACATGTAGTTATTCCTCTGAACATGTAACTCATTGGTATGACGATTGGCGACAGAGCGCACAATTGATGGGGAAGGATGACTCAACACGTCGGTTATCAGTTAACGAACGTATCAATGTAACAGAGCGAGCTTTTGTGCGATTGTTTTGACATTATCTATTGCTCCGTTTTACCGAGAAATGATTTACAGATTCTGGTATTAAGTACTCTAGTGATCACATTGCTCCGCGCTGTGCGTCAGAGGCCCCAGTGGGAGTAATTATTCGTCAATCATTAAATGACGTCGAAACCGTTTCCAAGTAAAGAATATTTGCATAAGTAACCTAAAATTAAAATTAAGTTCTTGTAGAACATGCATCGCAGTCTCATGCATGTAGGCAAAAACCAAGCTGATACGCTGTTTGAATGACAAGGAATTTAATTCCTCTGAGAGAAAAGTTAAGATCAGTAACTACTCTCATCTCATCTGAGTTTTAACGTATTTTATGGTGAAACATGAATGAAGTAGTGACTAAGTAAATTGGAAGTTCACCTCCGTGTTTAGATGGATTTACGTGGGATTGCAACCACCAAAATATCGGTTTTAATAAATAAACGCTGGCTACCCGAAAATCGGCATGAACAGTCAACTACGACCAAAACCAAGTCCTACCAGCCGCTAATCAATCGCCTAAATTAATGAAAGTAAAAATGTTCAAAGTTTTCAACAAACGCATGACAATTTGTGACAAAACATTAAAGAATAATTTAGTAATGAAATTATAGTTTTATACCAATAATTCTTTAATTTTAAGTGAAACCTAAACTTTTAAATCTAGATTCTAAGAGAACCTCTTTAGTGAGTGAATTTTAACTTAATAATCTCGGTTCATTCCTAGCTACAAAAAGTCCCCAACCAATAAAACGCTAGTCTCAAACCATCCTCACCTGAAAACATCTTAAGCCTCAAATCGCTCCCTTATCTCGAAACACCCCTCACTACATAACCTCTCTATAAACACCCCCTCAATACCATCCTCTCCCACGAACACCCTAGTCCTCAACCATCCTCACTGAAAAAACATCTCAGCCTCAAATCGATCCTTATCTCGAAACACCCCTCACTCTATCCCCCCCCCCCCTCTCCACAAAACACCCTCAATCCATCTATACCCACAAACTCCCTAGCCTCAAACCACCCTCACTCACAAAACACTTAAGCCTCACAACCATCATCACTACAAACGCCATGGGTTCTCGACCCATCCTCTCACCCAAAAACACCCTAGCCTCAAACCACCCTCATCTACAAACGTCCTTAGCCCTTAAATCTAGTTCTCACCTACTCAAACACCTATCAGCCTCAAACCAACCTCACATACAAACACGCAATGGTCTCCTATCCATCCTCAACACCAAAACATCCTAGCCTCAAACCCAGTCCCTCAGTCTACAAAATATGTCCTAGCCTTAAATCATTCTAAACCCAACAAACACCTTAGCCTCAAACCATCAACACTGACAAACGCCATGGTCCTCCTATCCATCCTCACCCAAAAAACCCTAGCCTCAAACCCACCCTCATCTACAAACGTCCTAAGCCTCAAACGACCCCTAAAAGTTGATCTCCAGCTATCTAGATGACACGTTGATTGACCAGTCCAAATCACAGTTTAAGTAAACCATTCAAAATGGTTGGTTGTGTTAGATATAGAAAGAATATGTTAGTAAATAAATAGTTTGTCTGATATATTTATTCTAGTTTTTCACGCACTGAAGAATTAGAAAGTACCACACATGCACATATTTTAGTTTTTAAACAATTGTGTTAGCCATTTTTGTAAAATCATCGAAATCGAAAGTGGACTTTTTTTATTGAAACCCTAACGTTAATTTTTCTTATTCCATAAAACCCCCTCTAGTGGTTTGAGTACCTATACAAGACCCTTTATAAAGCGAGGGCGAGGGAAGATTCTGACAACGAAAATACATACATTCGTTTCGGCCTGCGGCCATCGGATCAAACTGAACCAAATCGCTACAAGAACACTGAACATTGATCTATTAATACTTAATGCCGAGTGCCTCGTTAGACAGAGACTCGAGTCTACAATCTTCACGTCGGTTAAAGCGTTGTGGTTCACAACCAGTTATTAAATGGGGGTGGTCCACGTAGGGTTTTAGGTAATTGCCGCCATTTAGCCAAGGAGCGTCCCGATGGTCAATTTCATCTCAGACTTTCTGACTCCGTCTTCTGACTCACCCCCTGTAGTCTCGATTCCCATGTAATATGACTCTCCCCCCCCTTAGCACATTATGACTCTTTCAATAATAAGGGACCCCCGAACGGCTTAAGCAACCAGAAACGCAAACATAATATAAATGTTGGGTTCTTTCTTCGGCTAGGAAACACTTGGATCCTGGCCGTCAGGAGGGATAATGTGTTTTTCAGAATTCTCAAGGGTTTGGGATGGTTCATTTAGACACAGGACTACTAAGATCGGATCTTCGTCAAGGTAAACCAAGAACACATTTCGTCAATTTGTTTGACTCGTTAGTCCTCTGTTGCCACGGAGTCGTAATGGTATTTGCCTGTTGACGAGTCATGGACATTATATTATTTCTGTGCCAGTTCAAATCAGAGAGGTGATAAATACCAGGGAACAGGATTTACTGTTCCCCACCGTCCACAATAGACATTGTGATAAGCACTTGCATCTGGTGGTTGTGTTCAAAAAAGGTCTTGTTTTAATTTTAAAAAAATTAAAGTATTAGAAAGTCAATATACCACCATAAATGGGTATAAAAGCGCCAATAGAGATATAAATTTTTTATTCACCGTCTATAATAATTAAACTAATCCCATTAATTGTTGGTTCGAGTAATAAAAACAAGGAGGTTAACTCTCCGGCAAAGTATCAGACAAGACATTTTGATACCTCTTTACGGTTTTGCCAATTGTAGTTACTCCCTTCGAAAAGTATTTCAACAGACTATTTTGTAAACCTCTTGCGGTTTTGACAAAGAGTACTCCTCCGCAAGGTTATCAAACAGACATTTATGTACCTCTTGGGGTTTTGCAATAGTTCTCTCCTTGTATCATCAAACAAAACATCTTTGTGCCTCTTGGGTTTTGACAAGAGTAACTCATCGCAAGTTATCAAACATGGACATTTTTTGTACCTCTTGGGGTTTTGCAAAGAAAGTTACTACTCCAGTAATCAAGCAGAACATTTATGTAACCTCTTGGGGGTTTGAAAAGAGTACTCTCCCTAGTATTAACAAGACATTTTGTACATCTTGGGGTTATTGCAAGAGTACTCTCGAAAAAGTATATCAACAGACATTTTGTCACCTCTTGGGGTTTTGCAAGAGTACTCTCCCTAGTATCAACAGACATTTGTGTAACCTCTTGGGGTTTTACAATAGGTACTCTCCCCTAGTATCAACAGAATATTTCGTGTCCCTTTTGGGGTTTTGCAAGAGTAACTCTACGCAAGTAATCAACCATAACATTTTGTACTTCTTGGGGGTTTTGCAATAGTTAACTCCTCCCGAGTATCAACAGACGGTTTTGTGCCTCTTGGTGGGGTTTGCAAGAGTAACTCTCGAAAAGTAATCAACAGAGCATGTTGTGCCCTCTTGGGGTTTTTTTGCACGACAGTACTCTAGAAAGTTTATCAACAGACATTTTGTGCCTCTTGGGGTTTTGCAAGACAAATACTCTCGCAAGTATTTCAAACGGACATTTTGTGCAATCTTGGGGTTTTGCAAGGAGTAGGCTACTCTCGCGAAAGTATCAACAGGACATTTTTGTGCCTCCTTGGGGGTTTTGCATAGTAGGCTACTCTCGAAAGTAATCAACAGAACACTTTGTTGTGCCTTCTTGGGGTTTTGCAAGAGGTACTCTCGCATAGTATCAACAGAACATTTTGTGGGCCCTCTTGGGGTTTTGCAAGAGTACTTTTTTTCCTTCGAAAGTATATCCAACAAACATTTTGGTACCTCTTAGGGTTTTTGCAAGAGAACTCTCGAAAGTATCAACAAGACATTTTTGTACTCATGGGGCTTTGAAAATGATCTCTGAGAGTTTCACCATCTCCGGCTTGACGGACTGGGTGCATTTACTTCTTTAATGGGCTTGAAATTTAGCACAGGGCATTAAGAACACCTGGTCCGTCCATCACAAGGTCGTAGAATGGTTTTTTGATAACCAAAACAATAAATCTTGGGATGTAACGGATTGACGGTCGGTTGACCTCTTCAATTCAACCGGTTCGTCAGTGGTAACAGTCTTCCCCGTGAGGGCGTGGGGGTTACAGTCCATTGTTGTAATTTTCTTCCTCTAGGTGGGAAACCGTTAACAAAAGACTTTTGGGAATACTGGTTTTTACTCTGGGGCCGCGGACTGAAGTCCTGTTCGTTTGATGGTACTCTACAAAATAGTTAGGGACAAAGTGGATCGCTCGGTAGGGGACTAAAGATGCTCTAAATATGTTGGGTTATAAACAATCAAGCACGATAACTGGTTCACCCTTCTTAGGCAATGTATCCATCATCCATCCGTGGTTGGGCTGTGTGTTTGTCGCCGGAACCTCCACTTAACATGATTCTAAACATTAACTCCATATGCTCAAGGTATCGCGGGAGACAATTTATTATGTCGAAGTAATTACGACGGTGGATAAACAATGTTTGTTGTAAAGCCTAATAATATATTCTGACTAGCTTTTAATTATATTTCAGTTAGAGCTTAATTTTGTGTAATGTATAAAACGGGGACGCGGAGGCAACAAACGTAGCCGGGAAAGAAGGTATGACCAAAGACATATTGAACCTCCTCCACTCTTGTAAGCAAGAGGTAGTGGGAAAGCGGCCAGAGGTTGCCGAGGCTCACGCAAGCTAGGATTGGAACTCGAGTTCGTGGATTTCCCTTGTCTCTGGTGTTGTCATCAAAGATCGCGACAAGGGCTAGTACTCAAGTGTGTTACACACCATTGACAAGGAATATTGACCTCACTCCACTCTTTGCTGCAAGAAGGTAGGGGAAGCGGCCAGAGGTTGCCGAGTGCTCACGCAAGCTAGGGATGAACTCGAGGTTTGGTTCCCTGGTCTCTGTTTGTATCTAAAGGATTCGAGACAGGGGCTAGTACTCAAATGGTACACTCACTGACAAGAATATTGACCTCCTCGCACTCTTGTAGCAGAGGTATGGGTAGCGCACCAGAAGGTTGTCCGGAGGACCGACGCTGTAAGGACCTCATCGCAGGCTGTGGGTTGAAACTGGAGTTTGGTTGTGGCCCAGTAGGTCCCTCCTCGGATGAAGTGAGTCCCGGGATTTACGTTCTGAGATCGTTCCCCGAGTAGGAGGTGCTAGGAGGAAGAGGTATTCTGTCGTCCAATGGAGCCTGCATACAAGAAGGACAAGATGAGGAATAATATTTTGGGAATACGCAGATGTGGAAATTTTTACAGTAACAGACAGCTGCAAGATGGGACAGAAAAAGAACAACTCGATTGTGAAGATTCCTAGTTTCTGACTTATCCAAGGAATGGAATAGGCGTGGACAGTGCTGGTAATAATATATTGTTGCGGGAATTCAAGATGAATTTCTCCACTCAAAATAGTGTTTTTTGTTTTAAAGTAACTAACATGTAAAAGGACTTGTATCTATAAGGGAAACAGCGGTAATGGGGTAAATTCCAGTTAAGAATCTCCAAAAAAAAAGTATGGATCATGTAGGGACGTTATCTAACGAGTGCGAGGAGTATTTGATCTTCGTAATAGGAGAAGAAAGTAAAAGCTTTTAACATTTTACTCTTGTCTTACATTATTTCACATCAT
>NW_025790227.1:0-6000 GCF_021130785.1 Homalodisca vitripennis
AAATTTTTTCCCCCCTTTGGGGTTTTGGGGCACATCACAAAAACCACAAAAAAAATGAACTTGAAAAAATTTAAAGGGGCCCTAAATTTTTAAAGGGTGGGTCAAACCTACGACAATTATTTATAAAAATTTAAATGTTTCCAAAAATTATAAAAACCTTTTTGTCATTTCAATATGACAACTTGCTAAATATGTATGGACAAATTGATTTAAAAATCAATACTTTTTGTGTTTCAATCTTTATGCCTCATTACCAAAGCCATTCCCGTATAAATAGATAATTATTTTGATTGATGAAATACTTATCAATTTTAATAGCATTATCTGCTTAAAAAATAGACGTTCTTTCATGATTTTTTAAAAGAACAGTGGTGAAAAACAAAATCTCTATCTTCTGGAGGATGGAGAAAACATTTGATTTATTTTTTGTTTGAAGTATGTTAGTGACATGAACCGTAGGTTTTGGGGGATTAATTTTGCAAATGTCCATAATCCTATTGTTTTTTATTATGATCTAGTCAACATAAGAGCTCAAGAAGTACCCCCGCCAGCCCAATTTAGTTCTATCCCACAATAAGGGTTTGAAATTTTTGTTTGAATTATTTTTATCTGAAAATGATTTTTTCGCAAAAGTACCTGCACTTAAGAAATTATTTATTTTTTTTTTATTAATAAAATCTATCAAAAACTCAATTTTTTTTTGTAATCAGCTGGTCAAAGTCTTTGCCATTTCCCCTGTGGCTTGTCCGATACTTATCTTCTATTCCCAGTTCAACCCTTTTTTCACATTTTAATAGTTTGTTTTCCCAAAATCAAAAAAAATGTTTTTTTTAAACCCCTTTTAAAACCCCGGCCATTAAATCAAGTGATGTGCTAAAACCCCAAGCCTTTTTCCCATACAAAATGAAAGGGGTTTTGAAAAAAACCCATAATTTCATTTTAATTTTTTAAATATTTAGGTAATTTTTTTTTGTTTTACTTTTTTAAACATGTAGCTTAAATAAATATCCCAAAAAAAAATTTATTTTTTAAAGAAATTTTTTTTTTAATGCATAACATATATAAAAAATAAATAAAAATAAAAAAATTTTAAAATTTTAAATCAGGGAAAAACCATATAGATAAAAAAAAAAATTTGACACAAAAATACCCTTTTAAATTTTTTAATAATTTTTTAAAAATCCTTAATAAAAGGAAACAAAAATTAAGGCCACCTTTTTTAAAACAAATTGAGAAAACATAAATTTTTTTGTAAACCGGGGAAAATTTTTTTCTTTTTGCCATTTCGGGCAAGGCAATGTAACAAAAACCTTTGAAATTCACAGTACTTAAAATAAAAAATAAAACCAAAGTTATTTCTGACAAAAAAACTAAAACTGTTCATAATCAAAATTTTTTAAAAAATTTTTTAAAAACAATTTTTTACATCACTACAAAATGTAAAGTTTCAAGATATCCATCATTTCAAATCGTCGTCACAAAATCACATCCACACTTTTTGCAACTGGGTTTAAAACTAATTATTGTTTTTTCCCCACTTACGGGAGACTTGAACGATGTCTTTTACTCATTTTGAAATAAAACAAATAATAAACAAAAACTTTAACTGCCGTACTTTAAAACGGGCTTTAAAACCTAAAACTGGAAGAAAACGGAATATTCAAAAACCACGTGATATCCCAGCTGTCTGCAAAAAAGGGGTGAGCTTTTAGTCAAGACGAACGCAATTGTTTCAGTCACAGACTGAAAAAAATACAAAGTCAAAAAAAATTACAAACTAATTTTTTTTCCCGATGAAAAATATCTTTGTGCACAAGTCTGGGGAAATTTCAAAGCTTTTTGGTAAAAATAGGTGGCCAAAAAGAAAAAAAAGTCCCACGTCCGCACAAAAACCGGACGTCGGGAGTTGAGGGCCTTTTTTACGACGCCCCGTATGGGAAAGGGACGCCCGGGGTTAAAAGGGTTAATCATCTTAATCATAAAAACAAATTTATTTCAAAGTCAACATAAGTATTATTTTTTAAAAACCATGTAAACGGGCAGGTGCCACTTGGACTCTCTGAGTGCCCCCTTTCATGATACACAAGTCCCCGTTCGTCTTTGTAGAATGTTTCTGACTCTTCGGAAACATGTACTCATTTTCCCCCCCTCGTATAAAGGTTTTCCCAGATGAACTTTGGCCGGGGTGGTGTAACCATTTTTGTAATATTTGCATTTCATGAATCCACTTTGGGAATTTGTGGTTTTTTAGCCGGAAAAAAACGGGGACGGACTGGTTCTACTGACTTTCCCAAATTTTTTTCAAATTAATAATTAAAACCTTGCAGTTAAATTTTAGGTGCTATCACTTTTGCATTGTTTATTTGGAATGGAAGAAATTTTCAAACAAGTTATACTGCCTTGTTTCTCCCCTATCCTTGTACCCCTCCCCCCAACCATGAAAACCCAAAATTTTTCAATTATTGAGTCATTTAAAAATTTTTTCTTACTCTGGCCTTTGGGAACATTTTTATTCTGTTTTCGGTTTAAGAAAGCCTCCGTCCCCCATCCCTTTTAAAAAATTTTTTGAGCCCATGTTCTGATAGCTGTTACTGTTTTAAGAGTTGGGCATCGGGACTGGGGTGAGACAATTCTTTTTGATTGTTGCCCCGTAACATCGGTTTAAAAATCTTAGTTCTAAAAGTTGATATACAGTATTAGAGAAATAGACTATTGCAAATTTAAAAAGGGAAATTTTTTTTTCCAGTGAGTTTAAAAAAAACAACACTGGTATTTTTCTTCTTTACAGTATTCGGTTTTCCCCTTTCCCCATTCAAAACCAAAGAATTCTAAAGAAGAGTCCATTTTAAAACCCCTGGTCTCTTTAAAACAGTTCCCAAAAAAATGCATGTGTATTTTTGGTTTGTGGGTGGTGAAAGGGAAAAAGGGTTTTTTCCGGACATTTGCCATCGTTCAGTGAAACAAGAAAAAAAAGTAACACTACGTTTTGAGATCTGCAATCTGATCTCCCTTTTTCAGGTAAGAACTAACCTAATACATAATTACAAACAAGTTAAAAAAAACAAATCTTTCTAAAGCGTTGGGGCACGCCTAAGTCAGGGAAACCAACCCCACCCTTTGTTGTCAAAATTCACTAACACTAAAGACATTCACTTAATAAAAAAACTATAAAAAAACACTAAACATTAAAACTAAACTACGGAATACAGGGGCACAATGCGTCTTCACTCGTTTTACTGATCACCTACGACTGACCAGAGGGGCTAGCCAATGGCAATCGTGACGGCTGGCTAAAAAAAAGATGGCCCGGGAAAAACAAAGGGAAAGGGGGAAAAAAGGAAAAGGGCCCTTTCGATTTTTAAATTTGGTTTCCCTGCGAGATGAACTTCTTAAAACCATATTGTGACTCCGCATTGGTTTATTACAAATATCCGATCCGTTTGAAAACTTTTGGTTTTTTCTTTAGTTCATTTTTTAGAATTGGGAACCCAAAAAACGGGCCCAATCCGACTGATGGTTACTAAAATTTGGGTTTGGGCTTCCCCAAAATTTTTTGTTGTTGCCTCAATTAATTTTTCCTTTTTAAGAAATGTGGTTCCCGATTTTTTTATGTGGGCCCTTTATCCCAATTCATATGATGGTCTTGGGGCCAACAATGGTTTTGCAATTTTTGACTTTTTTGTGAAAAACCCTTTTTTCGTGTTTTCTTTGGTTCTTTTATCCTTAATTTTAGTGGTTTTTTTGTCCCCCCTATGTATTCCCTATTGCACAAAATTTTATACTGAAAAACACATTTTTTAGAATCCTGTGTGCCTTTTTTTTTGGTTTTTTTTTTTACGAGATTTTGTCTAAGAGTTTTGGGTGTTTTTAAAAACGGGGGTTTTCTAATTTTGTACTTTTTACCTACTCTTCTAATTTTTTTTCCGATAATCCCGGCACAAAAGGGGGTTGAAAAAAACGCAAATTTATCAAAAATTCTGTTTTTTCTAAAATTCGGGGAAAAATTCTTCGGGTTCGTTTGCACTTTTAATTACTAATTGAGGGAAATAAAATTGTTTTCTGAATCCGATTCAATTTTTTTTAAAATTTTTTTTTTAAAGCCCCATCTTTATCTGAGCAAAAACCTTTGTTTCAATCAAAAAAGGGTTTGGGCTACTCCTTTTTTGAAAAAGTTTTTTTTTAAGGTTGGATTGATAATTTAAATATTTTCCTTTTGTGTGTTATTTTTCGAAAAACAGTTGTCTTAAGGACATCCCAACTCTTAATACACACCATCCAAAAAAGGGGAAACTTGTTTTGGGGCTTTTCCCCCTTTCCCTTTTGAGGCGGAGGAAGGAGAAAAATACTATTAATGTTATTTAAAAAATTATTTAATTCAATTCCCCCATGAAAAAAATAACAAAAGGGATCATCCACATACCCCCCCCAAATCTTCGGTTTTTAAAAAAGAGTGAAGCCCAAAACTTTTTGCTTTGAATTCCTCCCTAAAGATATTTGGGGAAAATAGGAGAAAAGTGGAGAACCCCTTTCCCTCCCCTCAAAAATTTACGGTAAATTTTACCCCCTAACTCAAAATAAATTTCATTGGGGTGCATAGTTCTAAAAATTCCATAATTAAACCCGGGACGGGAAAATTTTGTTCTATCCTTTAATTTTTTGGGCTTCTTTGAGACGTGGGGTTTTTAAAAATTTTCCCAGAGTTTTTTTGGGAAATGGTACATTTGTAAATAGGGGGTTTTGGGCATCAAAAATTACCAAATTTTTCCCGTTTTTAGTCAAAAATTTGGGGTTTTTGACTTCTCTAAAAAAATCCCTTGGGGAATTTTTTTATGAAAGAGTCAGTTTTTTTCCCACCAATGGCGTTAAGATGTCCAAGAGGACTTTAGACAATTTTTCCCCCCCCAAAGGGGAATCACGAAACTAAAGATGGGGGGCCCAAAGGGGTGGTGGTTTGGGGGATTTTGGGAAACCTACATATGGGGGGTTTTTGAGGGGTGATGGTTAATTTTTGATCTAAAAATTTTTCTGAAAAAAAATTTTTTTTGTTTTCCCTTTAAAGGTTTTTTGCTACTTTTTCGTTTAAATGAATCAGTCGGGTTTTTTATTTAAACCGTATATTTTCCAGTATTTTTAAAAATTTTTTTCCCCAATCTTTTCTTTATACGCTACTGATCAAGTACCACAGTAGCGTTGCCCTTTTTCGGCAGGTAAGATTTTGGAAACCCTGTCTCTTTCCCAAGGATCGACCTGGCCCCTTTTTCCCCCTTATTGTCCCAAAATTTGGGGTTTTTTGGGGGGAAATTTTTTTGAGTAAAAGACTGGCCTCCAAAAAACGAAACCGGGCACCCGTTCCTCAGGTAACTTTGAAACAGCCGACTCGATTCCAGTTACGAAAACCAGGCCTTTTAACCCCCATTTTTTTTGCCCCCCCGAAAAGTTTAAACCCTTGGATAAACTGATATTTTCCCCCTTCATTTAGGATTTTTGAAGAGAGGGTTATTACATTTTTTTTTATTTGCATCCGTATTCACTTTTTTATCCTTAGGCAAATCCCCATTTTTTAGGCCTAATTTTTTTTCCCTTGGAGATTTTCTTTTTCTTATCTGTTTCAGAAACTTTTTTACATCTTTTTGGGTGCTTTCGAGAAAGTTGTTGAATTCTGGGACCGATCAAATGTTTTTAATTTCGTTTTTTTTACACTTTAAAACTATTTTTTGGGGGAGGTTTTCTTTCACGGGTTTATATATGCCAAATTCCTTTTTTTAAAAAATTTTAAAAATTTTTGAAGCAGAAAACAAAATTTTTACTTTGGGTTTCCTACTATGAAAAGGAGTTTTTAGAAAAAAACCCTATAGGCATAAGGTCTTCAATTTTACATTTATGCAAGAAAGTTAAATGATTAAAGTGTTTAGTTAATTTAAGATGCAAGTTCCCCAAGGTCTTTGATTTGTTTTCTGTTTCCCGGGGCCTACCCAGAATCAATTCTTTTTTTTTAAAAGG
>NW_025790228.1:0-6079 GCF_021130785.1 Homalodisca vitripennis
TTATTCAACGAAACATGGTTCGACAGATTTTATCAGGTGTTTATATTTTGTAAACTAACATTCATTCAGTAAAAACACTTTCAGAAACAGCCATTGTTAGACTGCCCTTTTCATATATATATATATATATATATATATATATACAGGGTGTATATTATGTCTGGAAACACCCAAATATATCCTTTAATAATTTAAATATAAATTTGAAACCTCTTACAATCGTGATAGAGATTGGGCATCTACTTTTTGGAACAATGTTTTGTTATGTCACACCAACGGGGGACGTCCTGCCGAGGTATCGTGAATATTCTTAAATGGAAGCATATACACTTGGTGATTCATAATTTTTAAAGGTAATGGCTTACTGAATTGAATGCCACAAAACCGCAGCTCAAGAGGGAATTATTCTATTCAGAAAATTAAGCATATTTAGTATTGAAGAATTAAGAGCTCTTACTGGATAGTTCAACAATGTAATTTTAAACATGGTTCTAGCCATCAAAATATGTTACACGTAATGTTTTTGACATTTCTTTAAATAGATTCAATTAAATAAAATCAAAAATATCATTTTTAAGCTGGTTTCTCAAATTAGCACAAATTTGCCAGTTTTTAGCATTACAGGTAACAATTATGGAAATACTTATTGTTATTGATTTCCTTAATTACAAATAAAAAATAAATGTTATTGCTGTTAGAAAAGTCATACAAACAAAACGTTTTAACCAGCATGTTGGTGTCAAAGCAATTGGTTCGAACTGTGTTTTTCCTTCTACGGTTTTGACAATGAGGTAAAAGTTCCAATCTTGGTGTAAAAAAGTGATTCGACGAGAGTTGCCCTAACATTTCCTTTCAGTTATCAAGAGCAATACCTCCTCTATAAATCCTGTTTCTTTGAGGTCTTCTTGTCCAAATTATGAGGCTTTCTTTTCTTATAAACATTGGATCTTTTAAATGACCCCAATAGGAAATAATTCGGATTGGAGAACCAAATCCGGAGATCTTGGAGGGTCCATTCGATTTCCTCCTCGTTTTTTACCGGGCCAATCCATTTATGAGGAAACCTTAAATCCAAATACGTCTCTTTACCCTGTCTTCCCAAAAATGGGGTGGAGCACCATCCCTGCTGATAACCATAGACAATTAGTCACAAAGTATTCCGTCCTTGATGCAATTTGAATAGCTGGGATAATTTTATCATTTTGGAGCATTATTTGTTACTTAGTAAATGTTCGGCATTTAAATTTCCATTGATGAAAAAGGGTCCAAAACAATTTTGTTACCTAAAATTCCACACCATACGTTTCAGTTTTTGTGGATGCTGTGAATGGGACTCAGTAATACCAATGTGGGTTTTTCACTAGCCCCAGTAAACGCAAATGTGCCTGTTAACATTGCCCAATTAAGGAAAAACTTTGCCTCATCAGAAAATAGTAATGTTGGTCAGAAAATCTCTATTGTCATCACATATTGCGCCTCACAAGTTCACAAAACTCAACTCTTCTGTCGTAATCATCCTCACAATAGACTTGTTGGGACTACATGAACTTTAAATGGTTTTGTATTTATTAATTTTCAAAATTCTTACTCACAGAAATAGGGTGCATAACATGTTGCTGTGGCAGCTTTTCTGAGCGATGTATGTGTGTCTTCAATAAATTTTTGCAAAACATCTAGTGCATGTTTCTTCATCTGTTGCAGAAAGTATCCTACCCGACTTTGGCCGATTACGAACACACCCTGACATTTCAAAACGCTCAATAGTTTTTTTGATGATATGTTGAAACACTTAAGTGATTCCTTTCTGGGAAAGTGTCTATTAAACAAATTACAAACTTCCCCGATAAGATCTTTGACTATCGCCATATCCTCGCATCATCAACAGAGTAAATTCTTCTCTTGTTCTCTTTCAGCCAATTCCATTAAAATCCCAAAAATAAAAACTGAACTACTGTAATTAGATATCTGTGTTCTACAGCAATGCTTTCAGAGACACTGAATTAACTCGACAGGAATGATATGACCTTTGTTCCATTTTTAAATTCCAAGCTTAGACCTGGTCTAGTGAAAGCTCCATGCTCAACAAACTTGAAACCTGTAGACCAAGATGATTTATTAACACAATAATGTTTCTCATCAGGCTAGTGACCTTTGTCTCTTTAAACCTTCCTGCTGACTGGAAAACACCAAGTACAGATTCATAAGTAATCAGAGAAAGTGACACATAATTCTTTTATTCATATGTTATAAAAACTGGTAAATTTGGTACTACTGAAACCAGCTTAAAAATAAATTGTTTATTTTATTTTAATTGAACCCTTTAAAAAATGCTAAAAAATTAGTGTAACACATTTTGTGGCAAGAACCATGTTAAAATTACATTGTTGAACATCAGTAAATTTTCAATACTAAAAAAAGCTCTATTTTCTGATAGAATAATTCCTTTGAGATGCGGTTTGTGGCATTCAATTCAGTAAGCTATTACCTTTAAAATTATGTATCACAAGGTATAGGTTTCCATTAAGAATATTCACGATACCCTCGGCAGCACGTCCCCCGTTGGTGTGACATAACAAAACATTGTTCCAAAAAGTAGATGCCCCCAAACTCTATCACGATTGTAAGAGGTTTCAAATTTATATTTAAATTATTAAAGGATATATTTGGGTGTTTCCAGACATAATAAAACACCCTGTATATATATATATATATATATATTATATATATAAAATATATATATATATATATATAAGTATGTATAAAAGTATTAAAACGGGAAAACATTGATGGCATTGAAACTTTTTAGTATAATGTTATTTCGATTTATGTAAAAAAAAACAATTTTATGAGAGTTGCCAGTTTCAAAATCTTAACAAACATAGTTTATTTAGCGCAGTGATTGAACGAGGAAACTAATAATTAACTTAACAACAATTTTTTTGGTCTGGCTATTAAAGAACGATATTTGTCCATTTAACCTTTGCTCTATCTTATATTTTATCTAAGATAGCTTAACTATAAATAAAATATAGAACACACTGCATATCGAAATATTTATAAAGTAACCAAAGATGCAGTTATTGCAAAGTAAATCTTATCTTGTATCAGTTGATCCGAGAAAATCCTTATGACGTCCTCTAAAAGATCGCGATGTCTTGTTATGTCGGAAACTAAGTCCCGAGAAATCAGCAACTCTCATAATATTTTGTGGGATTCCTACAGGCTCCCAGCCCACCAAGGGCCACTGAGTTGGTTGGTTCCGACCGCGTTATTGATCCCTGCATTCTCGCTGCGGGGGCCCTTAACAATGCAGAAACTCTACCACGATTTACAGAGCGTGAAAGGGAGATCAGCCCTTGACTGGCATATTTCTGCACCGATAGTAAAAGATGCCAATATTGAAATTAGATCCATTCATCTTTCGCTTATTGCGGTGTCGACACTGACACGGGTAAGTTTGGCACCGGAATCGGATCCTCGTCGGCCTGAAGAAGTTGGGCATGGATCAAACCGCTGCAAGTTTAATATTTGAAAATTCAGTATAACCATTTTTATTTCTTTAAGTAATTTTTGTTTTCAATAAAAAAATTTTTTTATAATAAACCTATTGGAAACGGTTGCTTTTTGGGTTGTTTTAGTATTACGTAAAGGTAGTAATACATTTACAATTAATTTTTTTTATTTTTCCGTTTATTTAAATATTTAAATATATTTGTAGCTAGTATTTATCTTTATTTGCTTTTTGTTCTGACCATACATTGTTATGCTTCACTATTTATAATCTTTGTTGGAAAATAATCTATAATAATAAATTTTTTTGGGGTCTTTGTATTGCGTCAATGTAAAAATTTATTTTGTTTTATTCAAATTTTATAGATATTTATTACTTATTCAAATACGATTGGGTTTTAATATTAAGTGATGTTTATCTAAGGTGTAAAGTAATAGTTCTGCAGATTATTATGAGTATAATACCAGAAAACAAATTCAATATTATGAAGCATTGGCTAGTGCTTAGTCCCAGAACACCAGATCGGTATGCGTTTTTACCTTAGCTGAAGTTACAGGTACAACTAAAATAAAATTATTAAAAGGGTTTTAATGCTGTAGTCATGCACGAGACCTATCGATTTTGCATCGATCTTTTATCCTTATAAATGCGATACCCAATTTGGCAATAGAAGTTACAATTAAAATATAATTACAAAATATAGTGCCTGCATAAGTTACAGATAGAGGTGTAAAGTTTCTCTACTAAATTTCGCAAGCGAATTCCCAGTAGAGCCGTTGCAGTTGCCTTCGTACACCTTCCCATCTTGGGAACGTGAAATTTTACTAATCAATAAATCCTCCATTATAGCGTTTTCTTCCAAAATTTAAAGTTGCAAGTCACATTTAAAAACCAAGTTTTGTTAAAATTGTGCTCAAATTTTCTTTCTTTTTAGTTTATTGGTAAAATTTGATTTAAATAATTGGTAAGAGTAAAATGCTAATTAAAAATTACTAATTACAAAAAATATTTAATTTAGCAGATCGTTTGTAAATTGATTGTGTAAATCTTCACACCAATAATAATCCATTATATCTTTACTGGGACTTCTTTATTACCAATGATACAAGTTGGGCAAGGACTTCATTATGAGTTGATGGAACCTATTTAACATTTGTGAGAGTTTATTTAGGTAGGTTTAGACCGCCCCATTTAACTGACTAACTAAGGAAGGGACTAAAATGTCGTTGTTTTACATAGCTTCTTTTTGTAAGATTAATATTAAAGGATTTGTTAAATTGTAAATGTACGTCGGGCATACCGAGTTACAATATCAACAATGGATATTAATAACGCAAGGCATTACAAATCGAGTAGTACCTTTTTTCCTGAATTAACAATGAATTATTAAAACTTCATCATTGCATTTTATATAAATATTTAAAATGTTTTCGACTCCCGGCGGAGCGAGTACTTTTTGTGATTCAATGTTTTTGAAATTAAAATAAGGCTATTGCCATTTATCAGTTTAAATTAAATAAAAAGTCGTTTGACAGGGATTTGGCTTCCGATCATATTTAGTTTGCTTATTTAAAGCATATTGACAGTTACGGCCCAAAAACAAAATAATTGAATCGGAAAAAGTAAGCGCTCTGTAGTGTAATGGTAGCACATTCACCCGGCAAGTGAGAGTCCGGGTTCGAGTCCCGGGGGAGCGAGTACTTTTTTTATTCAATGTTTATTGAAATTAAAAAAAGGTATTGCCATTTATAAAAGTTTTTAAAGTGTAATATATATATTATAATTATATTATATATATAAAATATATATATATTAAAAACAGGATGAGTGGCCCTTGGGTGACAAAAATTTTTTGGGTTTTAATGCAATGTAAATGTGATACAATGGCGGTTATAAAAAAGTCAAACTCCAAAAATTAGGGCTGAAATGAATTATTTTAAGTTTTTCTAAAAAACCCCGGGTTTTGTACGTAAAACTGATATTTTCTCAGCAACGTATAGACATATGTGAGCAAATACATCATTTTTAGATACAGTTTTTTTGTCCCTATGTCTACACGTTGCTGAAAAATATAGATTTACGTACAAAAAAACGGGTTTTTTAGAAAAAAACTTAAAAAATTAAATTTAAGACCTAATTTTTTGGGGTTTGCTTTTTTATAACCGATTGTATCACTTTACATTGCATTAAACCCCAAAAAATTTTTTCAATCAAGAGCCATTAACATTAAGTTTGTGTTTACCGAAACTTTTTTTAAAAGTCAATATCATGATTGAAACGACGAGAGTCGCGTGCCCGCCACTATGTTGTGGGGGTCTTGTGGGGGTTTTATGTCAAAATTCTGAAACAGCTGTATTTAACATTTCAGCTGTTCTTTGAACAACCCCGAAATAATTTCAGCCATGAAAGTAAACTAAATTAACAACAAACTTTATAGTTTATGTGTTTACGTTAACCCGGTGGCCCACATAAATTTAATATGGGGTGATAAAAACTGATAAAAATTCAAAAGATGAACCTAAAATTTTTTATAAATTTACAAAAGGTACAAAAGCCAATAAAATTGAA
>NW_025790229.1:0-5031 GCF_021130785.1 Homalodisca vitripennis
CTTTATATACACCGGAGGTCTATCTTGAAAAACATCGGGGGCCAATCCCAGCAGAAGGGACCGTAGCCCTTGGAAGTAATCACTTCTACTAAACGGAAAGATATTACTGAACTACAGATCCGTTTTTTTTTCGGTGGAGGCCCCTTGAACCCTTTGATTCAGTGAAAGGTGGTTTCTCTTTACATAAGGTCCATCCCCACAAACTTAAGCAAAGTCAGCCCTTAAATAACTCAGAGTAATTTTCAGTTGTCCTCTTCAATTAATCAAACCTACTATTTTCATGTTTTCACGGTTTCAGCAAAAAAATCTTTAAAATTGTTTTTAGACGTCCATGACACAATGTTCATCCATCTAGTGGAAATCCATTTTAATGGAAATGAATATACTTACCCGTTTGGACGATACACGCTATTGACTTAACTCTTATTGTACGCTGTGTGTGCATCTGCTGGATGTGTTTGAATTGGGGCTCACTGTTTTCGTGACACATTGTTATCTAACGCTCTTTGTCATTCCATTGGTTTTCGAATGTACATATGGATTTACACATACGTGAGTACCTACGTTTGTTCCATGTTCCGTGCGACAAGTCGTAATTGACAATCATGTGGGGTATAGAGTGTTTCAGTCAGTGTTTGTGGAGTACTATTTACCATTCCAAATTTCTAAAAACAACCAGTGGATACCACCTTAATTGGTCTAACATTGTTTCCAATTATAAGTGTTGGTTTTCGCTTTTTGCCAAAAATAATTGAGCATTTTTGTGGTTTTTAAATTAAATCTTTCCAGTCCTCGCTAGGATCTTCATAGCCAGTGTTTTATATTAGATAACGTTGTAATTATAAGTATTTTGATTTTTAATAAATCATCCTTTCCCTATTTGTAAACGTTATGGTAAATTATTTTAATTCTGTAATAAGAGTAAAATACATTTTAAAAATATTATAGGTTGAGTTGTATTATTCTTTAAATTTACGGCAATCCTATTACCTGACCCCAATCACGTCCACATGATAGTAATTTACAAAAGTATAATACAAACAGATGTTCCATGAGCCAAAATTGGATTAGAACAAAGTAATTCATGAGTTGATAAAGGAAGATCTTGTGTTATAACTATTTTATATAGTTTAAATTTTGAAAGAATCACTTATTATTATCATTCAGATATTTCCAAAGTACATCAGAATACAAAAACCAAATCTTGATTATATTTTACTATGACAAATTAGTGAACAAGTATAGTAGGACTTGTTAATCCGTACAAACAGGTATCAGTAACCTCATCGAAACATGTAATGAAGTTGTTTTGTTGGCGTTTTATTAACTTGTTTTTAGTAAGCGTTTGTGCTTGGAGTGGGAAGCCACACGGCCATGTTTAGTCTAAGATATCTCGACTTCAACATATTGGCCATTATGCTCACGTCTAGGTTAGCAGTCACATGCACTTTTCCACCAACTCGACTTAGTTGTCACTCACAAACCTCGGATTTTACAGAAACATTTAAATGATAAAAATTACGTTACAAAAATTTTTTTTGTTATTACTTGACACAATAAAATGAATTAACCCTTTAAATCCAAAAATTCCGATTTTACTGGACTTTGGGAAAATAAGTCAATTAAAATAAAAATTTTATATTTTTTAAACTAATATCATATTAAATGGTTCTTGTTCAAAATAAAGGATTATAGTAACACTTCCGATCAATTGAAGAAACGAAAATCAATCTAGAACTCACATATAAACATTTTTGTTTGACATGGCTACCAGAAACAATGTGACATTAAAATTTATTTTTTCTTAAAAAGTTATATAAACTCACCCATTTATGAAGATAATGATATATAATTGTTTCAAGATTTATAGACACATTGAAAAGGGACATATAATTTTTTTGGTAACGATGATTGTGGTATAAAAAGTTAAATTAAATAAAATTCTGGAATTTTTTTAGTAGTGATCACACATCTAGTTAGCAGAAAATAAATGTAAACATCTCGTATGGTCCGCAACAAACAGTACCAAGGAAAATAAAAGGGCAGCTGTTGATTAATACTTCTTTCAATCACAAGGCTGTAAATGGAATGAAACAGATGTGGCTTTCTGTCATAAGCGTTTACTACAGTAAATTTGGTGTTGCAGCGCTCTAAAAAGAAAAAAAGTGGCCGCAAGTGCTGGGATTGTGTGGAAAGAGACCATGCATGTAGCTGGTGGTATCCTTATGGTTAGGTGTGCTTCAGGCAGAAGCCACAAGACACTTTATGAATGTGCTAATGAAAATCTTGGTCTGCGTAGTATAGGAGTAAGACAATTATCATTTTCACAGGAGCACTTGGCAGCATATGTAAATAGCAGTTGGACCGCTTGTGTTCAACTCCAAATCATTCGCTAGGATTGCTATCAAATCATTTCTTTCCCTTTGGAGAGAACAGCAATCTGACCATATGGGGTTTCCTGGTATCATGAGGAGGGGAGGGGGCGGCAATAAGATATTGCAGCCCTTCTGGGAACGAAATGGCTGATGCTATGCCCAACTTGGGCTCAGTGTTCCATCTATGAGGGGGTACTTCAACCATTTCTGTGGGTATTTATCAGATGTGGAATCCTTTTGGAGCTGCTCCTCGAATTAGGTTCATGCTGAATATGAGAGAAAATCGGACTGCATTCCGGTCTGAGGATGACCAGAATAGTCCTCACAGCTGCTTTCCTCTTAGGATGGCATCTGACCTTCACTCCTTAAGTAGATCAGTGTTTCTTAGTCTTGGGTTCTAATTACGGGACATGGTGTATCAAAGGAACGCATCCCCTCACAACTAAATGCAGCATTCTCCCGGAGGATCCGCTCTATAGAATGTGTGAACTGCTCGAAACACCTGTTTCACTGGTGACGCTGTCCTGCAAAAGCAAAGGAGAGCTATGGTCATCTTTGGTACTGCTGGATAAAGGTGGCGAAATTTCCCTCCCGGCGGTTTCTAGAACTGCATGAAAATCTGTAAACTGGTTGAGCACTCAGGTTTACTTCCAAGATACGCAAAAGGCCCTTGAGGCTCTAAAATGCCCATGGAAATATTGCCACTCCTATAGAAGAAGACAGATGTATGTAGAATAATAGGTTGCCAGCACTTGTACAGCCATCCTAACACAAATTAAGTAATTGCAAAGATTTTTCCTGGACAGGGACAATAGCCATCCGAGAATACAAGACAACTGTACGAAACTTGTGGTTGCTAATAATCGCTGTGGCCCGAACAGACTAGCCATGCAGAAGACAAACTGTAAAATACTATAATTCGACTGTAAAAGGGTAAATCTGGAATGTCTCATTTTCATAACAAGCTATTTAATAAAAGGCTTTTTACTGTTTGTTCTGTTGATTGGAATTGCTGATGAAAAATTTGGGATAATAGAGCATCCGGGTGACTTGTATGATAAGTTCAAAAATGCGGGGTTTTATTTATTTTGCATGGATTTTTACAGACGCAAGTGAACTTGATATAGCATAATATGTTCAAGGAATTGAGGAGTGTTACTCTATTCATTGTAGAAAATTTAAACGGTTGTACTCTTTATAACCGTATTTTCATTAATATGTAATATTTCCCACCACAGTTAGTAATAAAAAAAGCAATATTTCTGTCCTTGTGGTGTGTCCTCGTTTGCAACACACGATGAACTTGCCGAAAGAGTTCACTTGGAGGGTTTTAATTTGAAAATGGAAAACCGTCAGTTCATTGGGTGTCACTATTCATGGCCAGGATCCTTGTCCGCTGTGGGTATGAACATGGAGCCTTCCGACGCTGACCTGAATGGTCAGGCATTTTGCGGGTTTTTGTGTAAACTTCTAATTAATGAATTTATATATATCACAAGCTTGTGGAAATGATAATCTGTCCTACAAACAAGTTAAAGACTTGGTACAAAAGATCTGGTTGTTGTAATTATTTTGGTTAAGTATGTTGGCCAGCCTGTTTTAACGGTCATTATTATTCAATTTGAAAAATAATTTCACCAACTCTTAGTTTATAGGCCTAGAGGAAAAATTGATTTTGTACAAGTGTAGTTTAGAATCTGTATTTCTAAAATTATTTTCAGCTGTCATAAAATAACTACTTCTGACAATACTAATCAAGAAATTTCAAATTCAGTATTAAATTGCTGTTAATTTTGTATGCTTCATTTGTCACCAAGATCGAATTCAATAAACCATTTATGGAGTATCGAAGGGAACTAACTGAACGTAACAAAATACGTTATTGAACAATTTGAACGGAGTGAGTGACCTTAAAAACCCTTTTTAATCGTATATTGAATAGAGTTCTTTCCTGGAAACAAAAGGAACCCCACCCATGTACCAATTTTCAAGTCTCTAGGAGCTTTATATTAAGAGTTATTTGCAAGATGGGCAGACAGTAGACAGACAGAGATGGCCATTTACCCTTGTTGACCCCTAAATCAGTACTGGACCCTGAGGAACCTCAAGTATCTAGGACCGTTTATCGAAGAGTTATCGCATAGACTGACAGAACAGACGATTTTTTCTTAACAACCCTGTTGACGTCTATAACCCCTTCAACTGTTTTGATGTAATATTGCATTCATCGCGATTACATTAAAGAATGGCTACTGACGTAATATTTAAAAAATCGTTTTTATGTTCCTGTTTGTTTTCTGCTGTAATATTACGTTAAAAAGCATTTTCCGTGACAACCTGCTTCATCATGCAAGTAGTTCTAGCATTTTTTACTAGAAATCAGCACTTATTTGGTCCTTGTGGATGAGTGTTCTGCACCTTGGTGAGTTGCTATAGTTACTCAGTGCAGACAGCTGTGGGTTGTGTGTTGTGGGATGTTACCGGTCCTGGAGTATTGTAAATTTATATTTCTCGTGTTTATTAAACCATGAAAAAGATTGTAAAGCACAAATAGGTGATTGGATTGTCTTGAATTTAAAATTTTTTGTCTACAATGCTAAAACAAAAATTAAAAAAACAAAAAAAAATTTTTCCATAATAAATTATAAAAAAAAAA
>NW_025790230.1:0-6246 GCF_021130785.1 Homalodisca vitripennis
TATGCTAGGCTCCAAGAATTACATATCGAAAATATTATGTAAGTATATCGTATACATGAGTAGATCATATTGAAATAACACATGTTATATAAGTAGAGAATGCAATCCAATGGTAGAATTTTATATTTATTTAATTGGAAGCTAGTTTTTTAGTAGTTCATCAATATAATATTTTTTTTAAAACTGAATTCAAAAGCAGAATGTTGTAATAGAACTCTCTACATAATAATATTATGTAATCTTAAGCAAATACTGCACATTTACTCTTCAACTAAGAATTAAGGTATTCTGTATCTTGTATTTGTTACTGTTTTTAAGAATTTTAGATACACGTTATCCATGAAGAAGGTTATTTAAACTTCAAGAGATATTGAAAATGTTTTAGTATATTGAATTTAATAAAATAATATTACACTTCAACTGTTGCGATATGGTTCTTTCATGTAGATGTGTGTTTTACGTAATGAATTAAAAAGGGTCTCTTAAAGCAATGTTTTGTATGTACTGCTTTGTCAATATTTCCCAAATTTTTGCCAAATTATGTAAGATAGTGAAGTTGAAAACTTACGCCTACCGATAATATTATTTTATTACGAAGATTATTCTCGCTTCTTCATTATGTGATTAAAAGAATTATTGATAACATTATGTTAAGACTTTTGTGATTTGGAAATGGAGTGTGGCAGGTTTGTTTCGTATAAAATATTATCAGGTATAAAGTAAATATGTCGTTTTTAATTATAAATATAGATCTCAAACCTTAGGAATTTTTAAAATTTAAAAATTATTATAAACTGCTTAGTAAACATTTTATTTACATTTTAGACAGTTAAATAAATAACCATAAAATCCTTGTTTTTTAATTTAACGATTCCATAATAGAGCTAATTTTAGGAATAGGAATTGTCATAGCGTCTAAATTCTTAAAGCATAAAATATTTAGAGATACGATTATAGAAAACTGTGCGGTGCTGCTTAAAGCTTGGAAATCTATATAATCTGAAAGCAAAGAGAATCGCATATTTGAAAACCTTTTTCCCAAGATAGATATTTAAGATAGCATTGCATTAATAATTGTTATTAGCAGTTAAAAACACATAAACCAGTTTTATTGAATACAGGAGCGGAGATATCGTTGGATATTGTAATAACCATTAGGTAGTATTGGCCGACGGAGATTCCAGGGAATAACTTACCCTAGAGATCATGTATTACTCTAGAGGCATTAGAGAACATGGAATTTCAGTGCCTGTGTTCAAAAATGTTCGCTTAACATTAGGTTAGTACTACCGCAAGATGGTAGATTTGTAGTTAACGAGTATAAAACATTCTGTCTTACTAAAGAACATTCTATTCGTTATAAAATAGGCGGAAACATAGGTAAGAATCTAATAAACTCGTTTTAAATACAAACTATACAACCATTAAATTTTATATAAAGCAATATATTAGAGTAGATCCTTAATGCCAAACATCACTTGACTATCGAGCTGTCAAGATTCCTCTGCTACATTCTAAAACACAAACCGTTATTTTAGTAGTCAAACTATGTTGTGTGGCTTGCACTGGCAAGGATTGTTATACTCGCTCTCTGTACAAATACATCTATTGGCAAAATACTGCATACCGATGATGAGATTAACCCCCCCCCCCCCCCCCCCCCCACCCCCCCCCACCCCCCCCCCCCCCCCATTATTATATATTACCCCCCATCTTATCAACAGAGCTTTACAAACACCACTTCATAAAACGAGACAGTACCATGAATTTAAAATGTACAAACTGTTCTTAGGCAACTCTTCTTTTGTGATTTAATAAAACTAACTGAGATTACTCAATTGAATATTATAATTGAGCTATTGAGCTTTCGTAAATAGTCGTTATAAATGATGAATATTTGCTTACATAGGTCTAAATCGGACGTTCTCGTAGATTCAACACTTTTTCGCTTTTGCATATTGTCGTATTTTGTATTCTAATGATTGGTAAGTGTATTGGCAATATGATCTCAATCTAACTTATTGTTTTTAGGGGAAGATACACTAGATAAAAGTAAGAGGAATATTTTGCTGACTAGATAACCCTTTTGACAAAACCCATGTATTTACGATTACACTTCAAAACATGTTATGAGCCTTGTTGTGCTCTAAATTATAAATACACTTAAACCCATTTGGTTGAGTCCAGGGCTTCTAATAGGAAACTGGAATTCTAATAAGATTTTATTTTATTAAAGGTTCTCATACATTTAAAAAATTCTAATATTACTTTGCTTCTATTATAGTGATAATACTATTTATGATCAGCATGAAGAATTTGAGCCATTTCACAATATATATGATTAGAAGATTATCAGAAACAGAGTTTAACTACTACAACACTTTTTTGAAACACGTTTGCTTTATTATTTTTGTCAACATTTATCCAATTTCAGCTAAGTATACAACTTCAAGAATAGCAACAATAAATATTGTAATTCCGATTTACCTAAACACTCTACAAACTTCACCTCTGTTTTACAACAAAGTGTATTTAACAAGGATATTCCCGCACAAGTTGTTATATAAATACTAAAAATAAAAGGATGTTTTATTGAAAGTAATTTTATGAAACAGATAATTCATATCGCACTGTTAATTTGGTGTGAAATTGCGTTTTCTTATATAATATTAACCAAGAGGTAAGACTTTGCTCTGATGATTAGGGCCTTATGAATATGCGGTGGTTTATAGTTCAGTAAATAGGCGGCATAAAACAGAAATAGTGGTCTAGAATTGTGAGTAATAATTCAAGGCCACAAAATGATGATCCAGCAGCCTGCTCTCTGGCTCCACGAGTCGTTTCGGTCTGCTGGTCTGGCAAAATAGGATGTGCACATAAGTTTTGAGAGATCGTAGCTATTTATTTTTTTACAATAACGGGTGAGCCTAAATAGGGTGTTTTTTATTTGAATTTCATACTGTGTTGAGAATTTAATAACTGATGTGTTCTTGCTTATCTAAATACACAACCCAACTTTTCAACCCCCCCTTTGTTGTAAAGAGATTAAACATACCAGTATTTGCGTGATCAAAAATGAAAAACTAACAAAGATTTAATCTTTTGATATACAACTAAACAATTATCAATGATCATTTTAAATCTTAAAATTAACCTTAAAAATATAAATATTTAATGTATCCTCGGTTTAAGGTTAAGTGATTGATAACTTCTACACTGAATTTGTATGAATGATCCGGAACTACTTAATCGAATTTTCTTTCGGTAAAAAAATATCTAAATATTTTATGCAGATTGCTATAATGTATTAAAATATTCATATAAGAACTAGTCTCGTTATTATAAAGTATGAATGATAGTTTATTTCTACATTGATATTTTCCCTGAGTCTAAAAATTTTTTGAAAAGTCTTAAGTATTAATTTTAGCTTACCCGCTTAAGTTGCGAGATTTTTACAGGGATACTATTCGTTACGTAGTTAAAAACCAAATATATTTTAACTGTAAAATGGATAGTTACTATTTTAACTTTTACTAATGCTATAGATAATAGAAGTAATTTTTAATCTATGGTAATTTTTCATTTAAGGCTATTTAGTGTATATATCATTATCTTTTTCAGCTGGGAACCCTATATAACTCAGAATAACACATTACACTACACAATATCATATTTTAATTAATAATAACATTATAAGTTTGTAATTACGTAATTATTTTATATGCACCTTGCATTATATTATTTATTCTATCCAATGAGTAGGCCTATATATGGTTTTTTTAACACAGAATGAATCCTTAGTGTGGTATATAAAAACTTACTTTTTTAATGGGTTTAAGTAATTATGACACTAGCTTTTATATTATTATGTGTAAAGCAATCTGGGATTTATCTAAATTATTATCAGCCGTTACAGTATTCGTATGTTTAGGAACTAAAATGTTTTATCAATAATTTAGATTTTCAATTCGCTTTAGATAAATAAGTGATAAATTAAATATATTACATGAAACCATGTGTTTATATTTTGGTATGGATCATTTTAACGTGTCATGTTAAATAACACATAAAATGACTCAATAATAAATGCCTATAAGTCATTAATTTTATGAGTTTTCCCATCATTTATTACCTTTATTCAATAGTAAGATAATGGTTAGTTTAGCCAATTTTGAATCGGCATGGAATGTTCGAGATGCTTTTAAAAGTTTCCTGATTTTTTTATAGAGTGGTTCCTTTCTTTTTTCTGTAGTTGCCGTAATATCTGTACAATCCTTTTATAAGAAATGCAATTGCCTAATATCTTTACAAAATCATATATATATATATATATATATATATATATGATTTTGTAAGATATTAGGCAATTGCATTTCTTATATATACAGGGTGTACATAAAGTCCTGCACGGGTATAATATTTTCTGAACGATAACAGATAAAGAAACAAGATTTGGTACATCAATACTACACCTAAAAATCTACTTTTTGAAGGAACTATCAGTTTTCTGTAATATCATGGGGACGTCCCGCAAGGAGTCAGAAGGAAATCTTAAATAGGAGCATAGGTCAATATGGACATCATTTTAAAGGGCTTATCTAGCAGAGTTTAATGCCGCAAACCGCACTCAAAAAGATTGATCCAGTACAAAATGGCGGCTGTTCAAAGATTTTACTTGGTTACATTTTATTAGTAGCCATAACCCCAGTAAAGCAAAACTGCAACCAAACGAATACTGCAACTAACTACTACATTATGCTTGTCAGTTGTACAGAAGTGAATTATGACATTAGTTATCCTCAAGGGTTACAGATTTGGTCCTAATATATTGATAACGGGGAAAACCTGATAACAGTAACAATTAGAAATCTCTTATCTTTGGGTCGCAGTTAGGACTTTCCTATTAGCCAGTCTATTCATAGTAGGCTATTCTAGTTTTCTTGTTTTAGTAGTGCTGTCCATCCATTTTATCAGTGCGCTTTAGTACAAAAGAGTTTGTCGTATTGCTTGTAGTTCTCAACTACACTATGTCGCTTGACGAACGTGAACGTATAACACTTCTTATGATGGTTGGGGAAATAACAGACGATCATACGAGGAAGCATGCCATTTATTTAATGACTACTTTCACGAGAGGCAGCCAATTTCTAGAACAACTGTAGGGAGAACTGTTCAACACTTTATGAAAACAGGAAGTGTTTCCGATCGTCATAGTTCGCTGAGATTTCTAATTGTTACTGTTATCAGGTTTTCCCCGTTATCAATATATTAGGACCAAATTTGTAACCCTTGAGGATAACTAATGTCATAATTCACTTCTGTACAACTGACAAGCATAATGTAGTAGTTAGCTGCAGTATTCGTTTGGTTGCAGTTTTGCTTTACTGGGGTTATGGCTACTAATAAAATGTAACCAAGTAAAATCTTTGAACAGCCGCCATTTTGTACTGGATCAATCTTTTTGAGTGCGGTTTGCGGCATTAAACTCTGCTAGATAAGCCCTTTAAAATGATGTCCATATTGACCTATGCTCCTATTAAGATTTCCTTCTGACTCCTTGCGGGACGTCCCCATGATATTACAGAAAACTGATAGTTCCTTCAAAAAGTAGATTTTTAGGTGTAGTATTGATGTACCAAATCTTGTTTCTTTATCTGTTATCGTTCAGAAAATATTATACCCGTGCAGGACTTTATGTACACCCTGTATATATATATATATATATATATATATATATATATATATATATATATATATGATATATGATTTTCATATACATAAGCTTACTTGTAATTTTATATCATTGATATCGAACATAATAACATTTAAATTAATTTAGATCTAGAACTGTATATTTCCGAGACGTGTAAAACACAACTAACGTTGATATTATTATGTAAGTAGTTAACATTGAGATTAGAAATCTTTACATACGTATATTATTTGAATTATTCTAAATGGAAACGAAAACTTAAATTAATTTTGATACCGGAACTAAAATTTATATTAATTATAATTAGCTTTAATTAGCTTATACAAATAAGTTAGCTATAATTGTACAAAAATTGTTTGCAGGATAAACTGATATATTTACGTATTTTAAACACGTATACCTTACAGTGATGCTTCATGACGTTTTTAAAATACAGCATGATGAAAATGGCTTTACTGACCTCTCTTTTTTACTAGATTTTTTTTACTTAATCCTTGCAGGCAGTTACTAAACCAAGAAGCTCTGAAAATATA
>NW_025790231.1:0-5035 GCF_021130785.1 Homalodisca vitripennis
CTCCACTCGGAAACAGACAAGTCTTTTAAAACCGACTTTTTTAAGCCCCTCCTTGGTGGGGGTCTCTTTTGAGAAAGAAAAAGGCTGATTCAAGAACTTGAGGGGGTTATTCCAAAACAAACTTTAAAGCACGAGTTAACCTGGAAAAAGTTCCCCACCTAGTGCAACATTGATGAATTTTTTTAGTTTCAAATTTTTTTTTTGAACTTTTTTTGAATACCTACATTTTGAAAGCCTATACAAAATTGTATACTAAACACCTTTTTAAAATTTGGGCTAACTTTTGGGGAATACAATTTTATAAAATGTGATTTGTGTTTTTTATTCAAACATTATAAATGGAAACCTAACATTAGTAAAATTTTGAACCCTAATGGTGGGGGGGATCTCGTGGGAAAATTTTTTGGATTTTTTTTTTTTGAAATCTTTGTTTTTTTCCCGCAACGCTAAAATAGATTCGGTTAATTGTCCCGCGGGCTAATATTATTTGAGATCAAAAGTGTTATAATATAAAGTCTGTGGAAACTTTAAATTGGTTTCCCAAACGTTATTTTTTCATTTTTTTTTAATGGAAACCAGAAACTTTGTCAAAAAAAGTTTGGGGGGTATTGTGTTAGATGGTCCCCAAGGATGCTTAAATTAGGGAACTTTTCTCATATATAAAAAGTAGTAAGTGTTTTGGATAAATAGAGGGAAAAAGGATGTTTTTAGGAGAAACAAAAATATTCTCGTTATATGATAAATTCAAAATGTTACTATTGCCAAAATATTTACTAACATTTTGTTAAAGAAAATTGGTTTTTAAGTACAAAATTTTTGTACATGTTTTAAAAAATTGTTGAAGTTTGTAATTTTTGTTGAGTTTTAGAACAACTGGTAGTTTATATAAAATTTTTCTTTTAAGCTACACACAAAGTTTTAAATGATTCAGAATTAAAAAATTAGTTTGTTTAATGAGGGGGGAATTTAAACCCTTGGATAGTGTAAAATGTCCTTAGGGGGCTCATGAATTAAAATTACCAATTGAATCTACATTGTAGATATTACTTGGTTGAATTTATGTCTTTGTATGACAAGGTGTAAATTATCAACTGTTTTAGTTCTCTTTATTAAGCTATTTCCCCCTCTGACAACTGATAAACTGAATGCATATCTAATTTTTCTCTGGCGAAATATTTTCCAAAAATTTTTTGTAATTGCATATTTGCACCATTGGTATTTTTTATTAATTGAATAAAAATAATGTAAATATTCATTTGTGGAGTCGTTGACTGTAATAAAACCTTTAGTTTCAAAAGGCTTCACCCCCCAAAAACAAAAATATATTTTGAAAAAAAAAAAAAGTAAATTATTTTTTTTACTTATTACTTTTACTCTTACTCCCGGGGGCCATTTATACGGGGTGTATTTGCGCACCAAAAAAGCTCCTCCATTTTTGAAGGGCCTCCGCATCTTCCTCTGAACACCCACCTTCTCCATATCAGCCTTCACCTGGTTCACCACTCACTTTCGGTCTCCCACGGGGTCTCTTCCTTTTTGGGTTCCCGTACATTACCCTCCTCATTTTTGCTTTCTCTTCTTTTCTCAAAAAGGCCTGCCAACGGAGTCCTGATTTTATTTCTCCTATTACATCTGTACTATTGAGAGCTCCCTGATTTCTCTTTTATGTTTTTTTCCCCAATACCCCTTGTTCATAAAGATGGCCCATAAATTTTAGTAAAATTTATTCTCAAAAAATAGAAGTTTTTTCTCATCCTTTTATTTGCCTCCACGTTTGGGCCGTACAAAACACGGACATATTTGTTTTGTATATTCTAGTTTTAGTTTTGTGAGAGGAGATTTGGTTGAAAGATCCTATTGCTGCATAGCACTCTATTTGCTGAGTTGTCCATTTTGTATCTTGGTTATCTTTTTTTATTTGATATTGTGACCCCCAAGGTATTAAAGTTCTCCACTTTTTCGAAAAATGCCCATAATTTGTAGGGGGCCTCCTCTTTGATTTTTATTCCCTTTTAAAGTGATATATTTTGTTTTTTCATCATTCGTCTTTAACCCCCCTTTCTCTGCCTCACTCATAAATAGTCCAGTTAGTGACCCCAAATCATCACATTTTTTGCAAAAAATGACAACATCTCTGCAAAAGCCCGGATGTTTAGTTTTGCTCCAATTCCACCCCTAAATCCCTTCTGCTACACTCTGAAGTGCTTCTTCCATGGCAATATTAAATCGATTGGGAAAGACCATTCCTTTTTCCCATCCGGTTTTCCCAAAAGGACCAGCCCACCTTTTCTTATGGTTTGACCTGTGACATCCTTTTTAAATAAGTTTATTTTTTCCGGGGGGCCAAAATTTTTAGTTGTGTCCAAAACCCCTTTCTGATTATGCTATGTAGCTTTTTGAAAATAAAAAAAATTTTGGGAAAAAAATTTTTATTTTTCCCGATTTAGCTAAATTTTTTTTGAAAATGAAAATTTTTTTTGTTTGATTGCCCTTTTTGGGAAACCCCCTTTTTTTCCCTGATTATTTCATTTGTATAAGTTAAGTCGGTTTAAAAAATTTTGGATAAAATTTATATGGGTGCTGAGTAGTAGATGCCCCCGTATTACCACACTCTTTTTTTCACCCTTTTGTGTTGGGATTTTTTGTTCTTTCTTTATTTTTTAATTAATTATTTTTTTTTTTTTATTATTTTAATTTAATTTTATTTTTAAAAGATTTAAAAACTTAAAAAATTAAAAAGGAATTTATTTTTACTTTGGTTTGTGCCCAAAATCCCCAATTCGAAGTGAATAAAACCTAGTAAAAATATTTTTTTATTTTTTTTTTTAAAGAAATTGGATCTAATTTAAGGTGCTTGTCCATACATAATACTTAAAAACAATGCTATTTAATTAAAAATAAAGGTGATACAAAAAAAATAACAAAAAAGATAAAAAACACAAGTATAAAAATTTTTTTTTTTCATACAATTATAATGAAACTGAATAACAATTATAAATAAATAATAAATTAATTAATTTTTGTAATACAAAATATGTGTCTAATGTTGTTACACGATAAGATGGGGTTTTGAATGGACAGGGGACGCAAGGCGGGGAGGAGTGGCCATGCTACGGGCCACTTGGACATCGTTTTTCGACGTCCTCCTCTGCTTGTCGCTCCAATGCTCCCTTTAACACTAACAGCTTCTGGTCCGTTGGTACAAAAAGGACCTGTACATTTTATCAGTTTTTTAAGTTGGCATGCCAAAAGAAGAATTGACCCCGTGGTGTCATAAGGATTTGGGGGAGCTGGACTTCAACCCCTGAATTAGTTTTAATTTGTTTTGCTGTCATCTATATTTGGCCGGGTTTTTTGTATATTTTTTAACCTCTCCAGAGGTAACCCCAAATTATCAGGGATCAGGTGACCTTGCAGGTCAAAGACAGGTCTTTCTTAGACAAAAATTAGGCGGGAAAATAAGGAAATGCATTTATAAGGTAGGGAACATCTCTTAGATTTTCCTTTTTTTTACTGTACATTCCCCTTTGCAATAAATTTGACCAATAAGTAAAAATTTCCCTCAAGGAATTTTAACCCCTTTTGTAATAATAAAAATTTAAAAATTTTAATCCAAGTTCAAATGTAGGGTTTTGAAGTGTATTTAGGTGACTGTGAACATTAAAAAACCTCTTCATAATCCCTTTTTCATGATATGGGCCAGGAGTAAACAACGCTAATCTTATTTTTTTTAGTTTGTAGTTCAAAATAGCCCCACAATAAACCCCCCCCCCCTCAATAGTATTAATTAGATTTAATTTTTGGGAAAAAAAAAAAAATTTTGGAAATTTTTTGTTTTGTGAAAGGAAGACTTTTTGGTTATCCCGCAGTTAAAAATGTCCCCAATTGTTTTGTAAAAGGCAAAAAAATGTTAAAAATATTTGGTTCTGAAAACCCTTGTTGATAAATCAGTTAAAAAAAATCAAAGGTTTACAAACACGATATACAAACCTATTGTTTTAAATTGTGCTTGGGTATGATAAATATTTTTACAAATGATATCCAAACTCTTCACTGAAAACCCCAAAAAAAAAGCAGACAGCTAAAATATTTCTTCATTTTCGCGTGATGAAACATGGGTTTTTTTTATGTTAATGTAAAAAAAGAAAAGACAATGTAGATGGGGGGTCACAATCCTTTGCGTGAAAACCACCATGATTGGTTACTGCACAGATGGACATTTTATTCAATAGGATTTAAAGCTTGTATACAGGTATAAAGGCTTAAATTTTAAATAGCCGAGTTGTTCTTCAAGTGTAAAAAATGAAAAAAGCTGAAAAATGTCAGGTATTTTTTATTTATTAAAACAGCTTTTTATTTATTAAACGGCTTATTTTTAAATGAGTTGTATTTCACATACTCATACATTAAAACAACCCTTTTTTAAATTTGGTTTTTTTAAATTTTTTTTATTTAATTTTTGGTTGTTGTTTTTTTTTTTATTTAGAAAAATTTTGAAATATATTTTTTACACAGGATAAAAGGAAGGCCTAATGGTTTTAACTTTCTGTGATGAACTGATTAATTCACATCAGCACATTAATGCTGCCATACCAAAAAAAAAAAAAAAAAAAAAAAAAAAAAAAAAAAAAAAAAAAAAAAAAAAAAAAAAAACCCCTTAAAAATTAGGCCTGACAAAACGTATTATTTGTTACCCGACACATAAAGCATGTGGTGTATTGTGATTTTTACTTTGTGATTTACGGTTGTTTTTTTCTTTAAAAACATATTAAAAAGTTTTAATATGTTAATGTGACAAAGAACACATTGTCAAATAGTATTATGGTTGACCTTATTCTAAAAGCAATCCCACTTTCCCACTAAAAAAATATTATTAACATTACTTTACAACACCTCTGGATTAAAGAAATGAGTGAGGATACCCGTGGGCGCATATCGGGTTCCAGCGGCAGTAGAGTCTGCGCCAGAGCCGAATGTGGCGCATCTGGCGATAGGGTGACACTTGCTTCTGTGGTAGTACAGAGGGTTTCGGGAC
>NW_025790232.1:0-5159 GCF_021130785.1 Homalodisca vitripennis
AAGCTTGTTCAGTTTCATATTTGCTGATTAATACTTGTGTAGAACCTACTGTTCTAAACCCACCTCCCTCTCACACGTATCGTTTGGTCCGAGTAACGAACTTACCCTTGACATTCAAGTTTAGACCATACATACCAAGTCTTGAAAAGATGAGTTAAGAACTGTAGTCATAACAGTGATGATTTATAGCTACATAAATACACATTGTTTACATTTTCATACTGTAATAGGTAATTTATAAATATACCTAACATTCATATATTCATATTATATATAACATATATATAACATATATAACATTCATACTAGTAGATACAACGATCATCAATATAATCGTTTTTCAATAATAAATATATACTTTATTCAATGTTTTACTCGTAAGGATACCTATATTCGATAACTATATTTTTAAAAGTTCTTTAAAGTATAAAAAACTATAAAATTGACTGATTTCATTTCACAAATAATTGCAAAATAAATAATTCTTTGTATCAAAATTAAATTACAATGATTTTTTTTTTTTTAGAACTATTGTAAATATCCTATAAAAGCGAGCAATCGGTACGACATGAACATATTTCTCGAGGGAAATCACTACGTCGTCTTCATTTTCTAAGCTTTTCACGGAGCACAATATTATAGATATTATAGATTGTCTTTCAGTTATCACAACACAGTATTAAGTTAAGCTCTCAATAAAGAGATTTCACAAATTACAAATTTATAGAAGCTTAACACTTCGTATCAAGTTACTTTAATACTTGTCTTGACAGTTTCTTCATTTTAGCAGTTTCAGTATCAGCACATAAATGAGATTAATTTTAATTCCATGTAGGGTTTGAATAGGGTGTTATTTTACTACTAATACTCTATAGCTCGTGTATATAAATCCTTAAAGTTTCTATTGGGTTTTAAGAATTAAACTCAGAAAAGTAAGATGTTCATGATAAGTGGTCAGTATTAGGTAGTCAAATATTCAAAAAATCTTATAAGTAAAAATTTTCAAAAAATTATAAAAAATCTAAAAGGAATATTTTGATATTAGATAGTTTGATGGTTATATTATAAGCTAAGTCAAGTTTGGCACTCATCAATGTATAGTGCCAGGAGTTTTGTTTGATACTTGATTATAAAATTCAAACTATTATTTTAGGATTAGTATTTCAAGAGTGATGATGAAAAAAATTGTCATGGTGTTATGTTAGAAAGAAAGATATTCATAACTGGAAAAGTGCGGTATCATTGGAAAGTTCTGTATTAGTTCCTTCTTTTTATAGTACAAACTGATGATAAGATACGAGGCTTGAAATCTCTGCGTAGCTAGCAGACTGGTTCTAATTTAAAACATGTTACGTACTATGTATGATATGCCGTACAAAGCTTTGTTTTGGTTAATTACAGCTTTATCAATGAAAATTTCAATACATTACACCTTTATATTTTGATTTCACTAAATTTCATACTTTTTCGCACGCCATTAATAAAATATTGATTTCATCTATCAGCTGCTTTGTTATAGACGAGCCCTTTCCAGAACTTGTTTAATTTAGAGGTTGATTTGAAGGGTAGGGCATAATTTGAAACTATGTTTTTGTTCTACCCTCTATACGATTCACAGAGCATATTCTATTTTATGGTTCAAATATTATTGTAAAAAAATGAAAAACCAAACTTTTTGTATACTCATAAAAATCCACGTTGGTTGTAAACGTTTATGTAAACAATGAACAAAATCCAATATCCAGAAAAAGGTTTGATTTATTGTTTAAGACTTAGCTTAGTTTATAAGACTAAGTTTTTCTGCAATAATCACAATGTTTTTTTCTATTTCACTATTATATTTGTTGGATTAAGCCAGGCACATCTTTTAGAAAATTCATGTGTTAACCTCTATATTTATCCTTTGAAATAAATTATTTTTTTTGTAATATCGCAGATGGGTATTAATATTAGTCAATTATGTCATTATGCGAAGACACCAACCAACACTTTCGCTTTCTATATGAAAACCCCTAACATTGGCCTTGTATTTAACTTTTATGATTAGCTTTTATTTGATTGGTACGTTACGGCCAAAATCAAAACACTTTCTAAATTGCTTTTACTTATTAACTAATCAAACTGTATCAACAAGCCTTTTAGGAGTAGATATCGACTAGCGTTGGAGATGGAATCACTCGTAGTTCCTCTACTAAATATTGAACTCAGTTAAGTATGTTGTGTTGTAACATGGTTGCTCTAATAAATATGTATATTATTAGTTATTTATTAGTATCCGCTGGTGGAGATACTCCATAACAAATAATTATAACCAGTTTATTTGTTTTGTATCATAAATAATAATATTTAAATGGAGTTTGTGTTCTGTCAAATGAAATTGTAGTCTTGGCATGTTAACAATTATTTTTTTATTTATCTTGTTGCAATCTTCAATTGACAATTAATTTGATGTTTTGTACATTTTTACATTTCTTAATATAACTTTAGTAAGAGCACATTTCATCATAAATGTTTAACAGTTAAAACATTTTATATTCCTGACATTAGCTTGAATTGTTTGTAACCAACAAAGAATAAAATACTTCATCTTCATTATATACAGAACTAAAACACTTACAACCCTTTTATTTGGTTTCATGTGTCCGGTTCATACCGAAACCCCTAATAAGTAACAAATTACAAATCTTATTATAATTTTATGGTAGTTTAGATTTTATTACTGTTGTTAAAACAATTTACTTCTTAGTTATTTAAAAACATTTTAGTGAAAATTTTCTTGGTATTAAAAATTTAAAACAGTAAAAGATATGTATGAATTTTAATTTAAATTAAAACAATTTTTTGATTGGTTTCAAAGTTCTTTTAAAATGTACAGACCCGTAAACTGGGGTCCGTTCATTTCAATCCGGACTACAAACTATGTGGCCTACAAGGCTTAAACTACACAAGATAATGAGCAGAGCTCTCCAGTATTTTTGTTCGTAACATTAACAAGACAATTAACCAACTAGGTTATTCGCTATTGGGTCAGCAAAGTTTATTAGACCTCTGAACCAATCAAAAAATTTAGTTTCTTACAATAGGAGTACGCATTGTTTTAAATGTACAGAACTGAACTTGTCCAATTCAAGTTAATTCAGGATTGCCTTATTTTAACATTATACCAATCTTCAGTTTTTATATTTTTTTTATTAAACTAAGCATATAACATATATAAAAATATTTGGTTCCAATTTTCCATTTTTTTGTTTTTTTTTTATTAAACAATGTATTTATTGTAACTATTCGCATATACGGTAAAGTGTGTGTCGTGGCTTTTTTCCGAGATTTCATCTATGAAAATTGGGCCTTGAGCACGCATGCTTAATACTCTTTCAATTAAGATAGGTATGTCATCTGCTGTGTCGGTGGTGTTATTATCCAGGATGTACTAAAAAAGAAAACTCGATGTAGGCCAAACTCTCTAATGATCGTTTGAACTCTGGGAGGGAGTGACGGTTGCAAGCAGCGAGACTTCGACTATAATTTAGCAATCTTCTTAGTAATGCAATACATTAAAACATAGGTTATTAGTTACGCACTGTTTTTGGTATATTAATTGTATCCTATCTGTAAATGTATTAATTTATAAAGCAAACTCATTTAAAGACATGGCAGGTATTCTACACCAAACTCAAATTTTTAATAATACGAATTTTATACGTAATAATTAGTAATGTTATTTCTTAAGAAACTTGCATAAGCTTACAGTACTTACAATAATGAATTTAATTCACTTTCTCTAGTTTCAAAGCCCCCTTTTTTTTAACTGCAAATTTTAATTAAACACAGATTGCACCAAGTATTGCAACAGCACTTTGACGTTCAATCACTGGTGTTCGCCCACGTGTATATTATATAAGTACTTTGTGCAGAGTATTCGCTAATACAGTAATGTTTATGTGGCAATTCCATGGAAATATATTTCTTACCCAAATATTTGACATATCCACAAGATTCGTTCAAAAAGACTGAACTAACACAATTCCAAATAACATTGAATACAATTTGAAATGGATATGTTTATTTTTATGCTATGTAAACCAGGATAAGTAAAATAATATTTTCAGTGTAGCTATAGCTTTTATAATAATACGAATAAGATACATACATTAATATTATTTTAAATATATCATCTTACTCTTCAATGAAATTGGTCCATCATGCACAAACCTTTAGATGACCTCAAAATATAAGGTTATCGGCAAAGTAGGAGCCACACACGCCTCATGCATCATTCATGTGAACCTTGTCAGAGTGTAATGTAATAAGGAGTACAGTTTCACATGAGAGAGCCAAAAATTTCATAAAATGGGAACGAAATGCTTGCAATTGATTGGTGGAAACATACTACAATTACTGGGGAGACTCAAGTACGAAACGAGCTGTCACTTTCATATCAGTTCCAGCTGACTTCTGTACAGTTGATCGCTGGTGTAGACCAAACTGATGAGAATACCTCCAAAGTAATCAAGGCAGACCAAGGCAGCGTGGAATCGTATTAACTGCCAATCAGTCCCAGGTAGCGCTGGGCACTTAGAATAGTTAAACTTAGTAAGAGTAATTATGTATATTCCATCTGTCAGAATCACACTTTTTGTTTCAATAATATACTAAAAATCAATCTTAATTGTAAAAAGTGTATAAATGGATGTTATTATATACAGGTATTAAATATTTATACTTCAAAAAATCCAGATGTTGCATTGTAAACAACAGGAGCTGGATTTGGTGTACTTTTTTTCATTAAATGTAATACTTATATTTAGTTATTATTTTGATAGCGATTCAATTTCTAGCATAGGAAGGCTTTGGTTCTCTAGTTTAAATGCTCTTCTAGACGCTTACAGTTCGTTTTATTGCCACGACACATAAGTCTGTATACCTACACATTAAGTTTTTATTGCAGCTTATTTAAAAAAAAGATTAACTTCTAAGTGAGGTAACACGTAAAATTACACAAATATAACAGTAATTGAACAATACTAAACACACGCCACACATTCGCCCCGCAGCGCATAAAACGTCCTGACCGACTCCCAATAAACCGATGTTTATCAATTTTTATTTTGGTGCAAAGGTAGCAGAGGTGGATTTTAAAACCAAATTTCAACACTCAA
>NW_025790233.1:0-5512 GCF_021130785.1 Homalodisca vitripennis
CTTGAAACTGGCTTTGACCCCTGAGCAACCATGTTATGTGCGTAAATTGTGTACAATTGACAACATTAGTTAACATGCCATAAAAAACGCCAATGGCCATCTTCTATTTTTTTTCGGCTGCAGAATGTTATTGCACATCTGGTAAAAGACTGTCAACGGGCCTTTTGGGTTTTGCATTGTAACATTCGATAATCTTGGCTTCTTGCCCTTGGGTTGATGGATGGTTGCTCATGAGTAGTTGAGGCAACAACACGACTCTCTTACCTTTGCTTTGTACGACACCTTTGTTTTATTCCATCAAAAAAAAACTTGAAGACCCAACCGGTCGATCCCAGCTTCTTTCTCTCTGGAGGTTTTTCAGGTTTGTTCCGACGTAGAGTCCCAACTAAAGTCAATTTTTTGGTGGATTTAAAAGTTGTTTGCTAATGGATCGAAGTAAAACCATTGTCCATGGTGAGGTTCCTTTTAAAACCGTAGACGCATTGTGTCAGCTCCTTTACGAGAACTCGGCTTGTGGTATTTTTTCTGGGAGTGGTTCCTTTACCCAAATATGGCATCGCATTTATCTGTTTTTAAACCGTATCACAAACCATCACAATCTTATTCCATATTTGAGGGTTTGTTGGGGATATACATACAAAATTTAAAAACGACCTCTGAAGCCAACCTTTCATCAATTGTTAAGTATATCCTGGTTTGTAATTGTCTCTAAAAGACGCCACAAACATCCCCCAGACTTCCCTTTTTGGAGCGAAGCGATCTTCCCTACGTCTCTCATTCCTTGTTTCTATCCATAAAAATCAAAGGGCCTCCACTAAAAAATCAAATCGCGCACAACTCATTGACCCAAAAGGTTTTTACCGCAAAATTCTCATTAAATATTTTCATTAGAGGGCAGTTTTATCTTTTTGACTTGCCGTCAAAATCAGGACACCTAAAAAAGCATCAAACTCCTCTCTAGTAATTTCTGAAATTGTACTTGTAAAGTTGGTGTAATTTACTTGTTTTCTTCTTATTGCAGAGTTAGTGTGATTTATAATACTGTCTTTCATATTATTGTACAAAAAAATAAAAAAACACACCCAAAGGGGTTTGTTTTGTCTCTTGCATTAACAGTTGGACCTGGCCGAATATGTACTAATTTCTTGCAGATGTCTGGTATTTGTTGGTCGTAAATGGAATGTTACCCCACAATGTCCTTTCCTCCCCCGCATACGTGATTAGGACATATAAAGTGATGTGGATCACGGGGAACTGGTGGTGGCCATGGCTACAGTTGGTGGGGAAGCAGGACGAGCTACGGCTGCTTGAGGTAAGGCACTATGGTGAAGAGGAAGAGCCACAGCTGCTCGAGGTCTAGGCTCTGGTGGTGAAGCAGGACGGCTAAAGCTTCCTGAGGTCTAGACATTGGGGGTGAACCCGGGACAGCTAAAGGTGCATTTCCTCCGAGGAATGTCTGTCGGTGGAGGATGCCCAGGGCAAAAAGCTGCAATAAACAGCTTTGATAGTTTCATCTATATATCCATAATTACCCCTTGTGTAGCAATTTTAGCTGTGGGTTTTTCCAAAGTCTTCATTATCACTACAAACTAGTCCCCTGATGGTGAATAGCCCGGGGTCAGCGCTGTATCACCCTGCCCTCAAACCCGGGAGTAAATCTTGATCAGTGGTTTTTTCTTCTTCAGATATAAAGTCATCAGATAAATTTTCATTCAAAATTGTAGAATACTTGTTCCTGATCCGTATCCTTTTTGAGAGTTCCCCAATAACTATATTACATAAATATTTCAACTTTATCACATAAAAAAACACATAAAACACAAAAACATTCGTACATATGACAGCACGTAAAACACTAACATCGTCGGCAAGACGACACAATGCTATTGTAAAAACAACGTACAAGCTAACGTTTTGTCTCCCCGACTAGCATTTGTATATTGCACAAACTATACAGCAGGTGGCTGCCAAACTACCCCGGACCCGGGGGCGTTACTGACCTTACGTGGAGGGGGGGCGTTCAAACAATAACTTTTGGGGCACACTCGAAAAACTGTATCGCTCGTCACAGTGACGACGCCTTTGCTTTCTAGGGTTAAACTGGATTTTTATTTTGTTACCAAGAAAAGTCACGGGGCTAGTGATTTTTAAATTTTTTTTTAAAATTTTATAAACGTCTTATTGTTATATATTTTCTGAAGGACAATTCATTTACCTTTTAAACAAATTAAAAAAGGGAAATTTTAATGTAAAAAAAAAATTTTAAGGATATTTTTTCTGAAACCTTGTGTTTTAGTAAAAAAATGTCTCTTAACAATTAACTATTTATACTAAAATGTTGTTTATGGTACAATAATAGGTAATTTTATACATGATTGTGGGTTGATTTTAAATTCCCTATTATCCATGGGAGTTATTTGAAACTTGTAAATAAAAATGGTTTTATGATAGTTATATCACCTCACACTTGATTTTTAATTTTGTTTCCCCGTGAAAAATGTAGCTTTGTAAAGTGTATAGTTTTAATTTAACCCACCGCTACTCGCGCGTTGTCAGACGAACACATTACTCGCGCGTTAGATTTAATTCTAACATAGAACTTGTTTAAAAAAAACCAACCCATTATTAGTTACAAAATGAACTTAATATTGAACATGTTTCACAGCAAATATAAATTTATAAAAAGAACAGACCGATAATAACATATATTTAATGATAAAATGTTAGTTAAAAAATGTAAAATAAAAATATATTGTTGTATTACGTTAAACAATACTTTAAAAACGTAATTATCTTAAGTAAATATAAAGAAGGTTTTAAAGAAGTATTACAGGAAGATAGTTTTTAAAAGTCTTATACATAAAATAAAGTATGATATCAATATTAATAAAAATAAAACTTTCTGTTTTGTAAACATAATCATGGCCATTCTAATCAGCTGTCTGCTTCAACATTTCTCCACACTCTAGGCAGCTAAGTAGTCCTTTTTTTGCCGTGTGTTTTCTTTAAATATTGATTTCTCACAGGCATTGCCACTGATGGTTGTGTGAATCTGTTTTTTTCAAGAGGGCAGAAAAGCACACCGTGGCTTTTGTTCTTCTTGACGAGGTGCAGGCTCAGGTGGAGGAATTTGAGCAACACGTCTTATTTTCTGACGAAGTTCACAAGTAAAGGTTTTGTACTAATGCACTTCTGACTAGAAAGCGGTTTATATCAGTTGTGTTGGCAAGTTCTGTCGGTAAGTTTCTTCTAACCATGGACACTTGGAATTGTTAGCTGTTGAGGATGATCTGTGCGTTTATTCCCACCAATGTTCAACATTGGACAAAACAGTGTCAGAGGCCACCGATGACTGATTCTGGATACGCTTTACTTCACTCTTCATCCTGTCTACGTCAACGTCTCCTTTCGTCAGGTTTGTAAAAAGGATATCACCCTCTGGTTAACAGAGGTTCTCCAGAACTTTTCGTCGATAAGTTATCATCTTTGTGCCATTGTAGAGATCATGAGCACATTTTGTTTCTTTTGTCTTTTTTTTAAAAGGCACATAAGAAGCAAGAAGACACATGTTAGGGGATTTGCCATAAAAAAAAAGAGAGCTGTTTACTGGAACGATCCATGATGAAAGTGGCCTGAGGTGGCAACTGAGGTGCTTTGTTATTAAACGGATGGTACCAAACTACCGTTCAGTCTATGGTTCGCAAAAAGATCATTTAGCAAGAGGGATTCCGGTGAAATAGTTGTCCCATTGTATGATGTTATCGGGACCCAGAATTACTTATAGGTGGCAATTAGTCGCTTCACAACACTAGCCTGGCATTGTTATGTGACATAAAAATGGCCCCGGATGTTGTTTAGGCAAGCATACACTTTCCAACTTGTATGTGTGAAAGGTACGGTAATCTACCATAGCATAAATCATAAATCCCCGTACTTCGCTGGTTTGTTTCGGTACTGGTTACTAGTGGCAAAACTTATAGGAACCTTGACACATTTTCTACAAAATTTGACAAATAGAAGATGAAATAGGGCAAGAATTATCGTATTCATTTGTGCTCATCTCGGGTGTTCAAATTGTCAACAAACTAAGAGCTAGAAGTAACGTTTGGCAACCGTCTCCTTGACATCGTTGCCACAAAAATATCAGGGCCAGTTCAGTACACCACAATTCTTCAAACGTGTAAGTGACCAGCTTTTTTAAACACACCATTAGATACAACATACCTAATTACAGCTAAAATAGCTCAGTGGCGTCAGTTTGAGGACAATCGCTTTGTAACGAATCACACAATCAAAAGTAACCTTTGATTCGTTTGAAACGATTAACGGACTATTTCTTCAATTACGTCATCGGGTGAAAAAAAGTCTCCAACTACAACTATCTAAAACTGATTTACTTTGTTTTTGGCTAAACCTTTGGTACCAAGGCAATTTCGTTACAACATTTTGTCTAATAGTTCTTTATAGTTGCAGAGGTTGGCTTGTGAATGTGCCAAGATGTAAATCCCATCTTTTCCAGCAGTATGACCTACAGTGACATTTTTTGGACGTTGATATTATTTGTGGATCAGGTTGAGACCTCAGTAGGTTCTTGATGGCCAAAGTTCAACATTCTCTATGTTGCAGAGATTCTATACCATTTCCTCATCACCCGATTTGTTCAGAAGCATTGTCGTGATTGCTGTGTTCACTTTCAGCGATCAGACACAGAAACGTTTCCATGTGGAAACTTCCATCAAACAACTTCATTCTCGTCTTCCTCACAACAAGAATACACAAAAAAATTCATCAGATTTAACAGTATTAGTGTCCAGATACAAAACTAAAAAAAGACACTCACACGTGGTTACTCGCGCCCTTAATTTTTACTAACATAAAGAGTTTTCATGATTACCTCGCGTGTTAGATTCCTATTAACACTACGTGTGGTCGTGCCGGTCTTTTATCCCCTTCCCCTGCACCATGACGCCACTGTCAAAGAGATAGAAAACTTCAAAAAATGGCAGCAGAATATTTAATTGAGGCAATGAAAGAAGCGGCGGCACTGTTAGAAATTTTGTTTTGCAACTTTCAATGTAAAAAAATGTTAGATTAATAACACGGGAGTACATCACTGGGTTTAAAAATTATAGTAAATTTTTTTAATGTTAAAATATAAGGTTTTTTTTTTTTTGATGTGTAATTTCCTTTACCTTTTAAAATAAGTAAAACGAAGCATTTTATGATCCAAAAATTAATTCTATGTAAATTTTTTTCTAAAATCCTTGCGTTTTCGCATATTTACACAAAAAAAAAACTGCATTTTTCAACATGGATTTGATTTTATCTCTGGCACTAAAAAGGGCTAATCCTTTTTTACCAGTTCTGCTTTTCTCGGCTTTGTCACATGAGTGCGTGTCTACTACGTATTTTGTAATTGATTCTTCTTTGTGTTAGTAGTGTTTGTGATTAGTTTGAAATATTTAAACATGTTTAAAGTAGTAAAATGTAATTAAACTTTTTAAGTTTAGTT
>NW_025790234.1:0-6227 GCF_021130785.1 Homalodisca vitripennis
AAAAAAGTCCATTTTCCATGGTCACGCTAATGTAAATAAATACCCATAGAGAAAACTCAATGAAAGAGATTCTGGGATAGACATTAGAAGGGATTTCTATACGTTACCGTTATATGCTTCTAGTGGAGATGACAATAAGAAGTTCTTGAAGATACTACCAACTCAAAAATAAACCTCTCAAACAATCCAATTTGTGTGTTTTCCAATGCTAATGTCTCAACCTAAAAAATTACTTGAAATAGCAAGCAATAGATTCAAAAGCAACTTACTAGAATCTGATAGTTTTGTTTGATCTGCCAGTATCTTAGACGCTGATTTGAATAAGAACTTTGAAACATTCTTCTGAAACTAAAGTTTGATTTCCCAGTCTTTTCAAACCAATCACAACTTGTTGAGACAGCTTCATATCGAGCTATTAAACTTCTAATAGGCTTATAACTTCAATCTATACCTAGGTATACAAATAGTAGGCTTCACTGCAAGTAATGTATTATGACTTATTACCCTTTGAAACTGGTGGGTAAAATATATCAGATCGGTTCGATGTCTAACTATTAAGCTCAATATTTAAATAATTAAATAATGAAGATTGATAAAATATAAACATATTTACATAAACCAAAAACATTTGAGGTTAGTAGATAGATTATGTTTTTTTGTGTTGTATTATTCACATAGTCACAGGTTGAAATTTGGTTTTTCACCATTCTGCCTCGCTATCCTCTTTTGTGGTTGCTTTCCAGGTGAAATTGATTTGTTATAGTTATATTGATAATTTAATATCCATTACTTTATTAATTAATTCAAATTTGATTACTTCTCCTTAATTATGTAAATTAAAATACTTTTATGTTTGGGTTAGTAATGATGAGGATTATGTATCTAGGTATGATCATACAAGACTAATGTTATTATAATATTATTATTATATATAATATTAATAATATTATTTTTGTATTTTATTATTATATATAATGATTCTATCTTTTCTCTCATTTCGCTATTGGTCTGACGAGTTTAGAGGATCTCAGTTTTTCATTTGTTACTATATGATATCTTAAAGCACAAAATTTTACAATATACTGTGATTTGAAGTAAATCTTCCCTTTAATAATGACTTTCAACTAATTCAGCATAATTTTTTGTGAAAAAATAAAAACTGAAAATGCCTTATAAATAAGTGTTTTAGCCAACCTCAACCTACAAACAAATTTTAAGCTCGCAGATGTTCGCATTTGTGCCTCTGCTATTTATTTATTTCGCATTTACCATTCAAATTTATATAACGAAATAATACATTTAATTGTTAATATTTATTTTTCAGAGTATCAGTCCATAAAGATGCTACTTTGTGTTTTGTATCTGACGGTGATTTCCATACTAATGCTGCCACAGATCGCAATGACAGCTGGAGCTATTCCTAGTCAGTCCCTCTGGAAGTTTTATTTGTTGTCCATTAAGTACTATATAGAATGCCGCACTGGTCGCTAGAAGCATTCGTGACCAGACCTCTGGAAATTTTGGTTTAGCACCTGATAGTTACTATTTCGAGGTATTTTTTCGTTTACCACCATCAGTGCGAAGCAACTCTTAAAGTATTGCCGAAGCTCGTACCTATGGCTGGACCAGAAAATATTCCTGCTAAAGAAAAATGAAAACAGGAGAAAGGTGAGGTATGTGCTACTGATTGCAAACACATTCTACATCGAAACGACTAAATCTGACTAAAGACAAATTGCTAACTCTTTTACGGAAGCCTCATAATATTACCTAAAGAATGTCGCAGTTCACGCTTACAGTTGAAAAACAAACAAAAATCCATAAAGATCAATAAGTCTGGATAAGCCTAGCGACTAAAAGGTTCAAAATGAGAAACTTGAATCTAGTGTTGAGAAGTGAATTGGCATACTTCAGAAAGCTATGACATTTTTCCGTTTGGTAGTACTGATACAGAAATTATAACCCTTGAAAGCATTGTTACTGGCGGAAACGACCCTTAGCAATGACATAAGCGATTCCAAATTTTTAACTAACAAATTACTACATTTTTCGCTGTACCCGATCTCAGCTGATGAGCAGCAAGAAATCTGGTGAATTTATCTTTATAACTATAATTAAGCATTAAGCTCTTAGGTTATACTTATAGATAATAAGTTAAACTTTAAGAATCACATCAACAATACTTCCTTAAAATGCCAGAAAGATATAGGAATTATAAAATCCATTGTATGTGGTTCAAAGGGCGCAACACCAGAGTTTGCAGTGAATATTTATAAAAGTTTGGTAAGAAGTAAGTTAGACTATGGATCATTTTTGTTTGGTCATGTCTGTAACAAAGAATTGAAGAAACTAGATGCAATACAAAACCAAGCTTTAAGAATATCATTAGGGGCATTTAAGACCACTCCAATCATTGCTCTACAAACTGAAGCTAACATACTACCATTAAATATCAGAAGATCAATACTTACAGATAAGTTAGTTTATAAAATATTATCAGAACAATGTCATCCTGCATACAGAAGTCTCATGTTTCTCAACATGCTAACTGAATGTAGACCATATTGGAGAAGGAAGACTAAACCATTGTATTTACACTTCCTTACAAAAATCAATTCTTTTGACCCAAAACTTATCACTTAAAGAAAACTGTAAAACCTTCTGGGACTTTAAACAACCTATATTAACAATGGACAATGAAATAAAATTTGTCTTCACACTCGAATATCCAAAAAAGGTAAGCAACAACACTATTGTAAAAACACGTTTTCTCGAAGTAACCTCAGAGAAAATATACAAACAATCGCTAAAAATATATACAGATGGATCAAAAACCGAGAATGGTGCTGGTGCAGCGTTCTACATTCCAGAATTGTATATCAGAGGTAAATTCTCCCTGCAAGAAGGAATATCCAGCTACTCAGCTGAGCTTATAGCCATATTGCAAGCAACCTTCACACTCGCCACCATCAGACAAAAAGACATCATAATATTCTCCGATTTATTTATTTATTTATTATTATTTCAACGGCATCCGCCAATATACAATAATTTCACATTTTCATGCAACTTAAATATAACATCAACAAAATAAATAACAACTAATTAAATTACAGAAAGTATGTGATTATGCAGTGGAATAATAAATAAGTATTAAGATTTGTGAAATAATGTTACAATAGTGAAAAATCACAAACATCATCTCCAACTGATATTAAGGGGAAAAAAACTCTACCACTCATTACTGTTGCAGTCTCTTTTTAAGGTGTGCGATGCTGTCATAAAACATATCACCACCGGAAGGAATGCTGTTTCCACGCCTATGAAGTCGAGCAATAGGACCGTGATAGCTGTAATTGTTTGAGTGGTGGCAGGTTGAAAACATATTCCTGGATCTGGTTCCAGCAGGCACCAAGAGGGATATCCTACTCAGAAGCTCTGGTGAATCGATCGCCCCGTTGATAAGCTTGTGCAGGAAAATAATATCAAACATTCTCCTTCTGCACTCCAGCGTAGGCAGAAGAAATTCCTGCTCAAGTGCGGGGACAGAGACCTCCCGATAGGCTGCACCTCTCCGGACTCCTTGAAGTCTGCAAAATTTGTTTTGAATACTCTGTAGTTTGTGAATATGAGATGCGTAATGAGGGGACCAAACAAGAGTACAATGTTCCAGATTAGGCCGAACTAAAGCCTTATACAAGAGCAGTAGTGTCTCGTCACCGAACGTCCCTCTAGACATTCGAAAAATGAATCCTAGCATTTTGTTTGCCTTCAAGGATACCGCATCAATGTGTGCATCGGGTGACAAATTTGTAGTCAAACTTACTCAAGGTCGTTTATCGAGGTCACTCGCTTGATGTCGCCGGATACAGTGTAATTGAAAGCAACAGGATTCTTCAGACGACAGAAGGTGATTGTAAGACATTTGGTTGAGTTAATGACCATCTTATTATCATCGCACCACTCAGCAATTAGGTTCAGATCACGTTGAAGATTGAGACAGTCATCATGAGAGTAAATTTCTTTGAATATCTTGAGGTCATCTGCGAAGAGGAGATATTCCGATGATAGGTGGCTGATGATGTCGTTGACAAACAAGTTGAAAAGAATAGGGCCAAGCTTGGACCCCTGTGGGACACCTGAGGTGGGAGGAAATTCTTCAGACAAATGGTTTCCAAGTTTGACCCTCAGCGAGCGTCCACTTAAATAGCTCTTGAACCATTCTAGAGAGAGTCCGCAGAAACCATATCCTTCGAGCTTGGAAATCAGAAGTGAGTGACTAATCTTGTCAAATGCCTTGGAAAGGTCTAAATAAATGCTGTCCACTTGATGTCTTCGATTAAACGCAGAAAGAATATAGTCTGTGTAGATGACAAGGTTGGTCTGGGTGGAACGACCCTTGCAAAACCCATGTTGTTGGGGGACAATGATACTCTTTATGTCATTAGATATCAATTCCAGCACTAAACCTTCCACAACCTTAGCCAAAGCAGGCTGGATGACGACTGGCCTGAACCTGGTGACATCAGTAGCATTTGGTGTTTTAGGAATCGGCACAACATAACTGGACTTGAGTGCTGTGGGAAAGATGCACAAGCAGCCATAACAGCACTGAGTAACGTATACAACTACTCCAAAGGGGAAGGTATTCCGGTGAGTATCATCCATAATGTAATAGACAGTTCTTTGTTTAAAGGTTATTTTTTGACAGTGGCAAGAACGTCACTTTTCACTGGGTTCCAGCACACGTAGGTATTTATCATAACGAATATATAGATAACCTAGCAAAACAAGCCATAGCAGACGGCACAAAAATTGTTCAATATTTACATCCCAACATCTGACTTCAAAGCCTATCAACAAAGGCAGTATGCAGTAGCATATAAACAGGTATGCCAACGTACACCAAAAGCGGCATGGTACAAAGAAATAGAAAGTGCGACAGGCCATAGCCCTTGGTTCATCATGACAAACTTCAAAAGGTGGGAGATAGTCAATGTAATTAGAATGAGATTTGGACATGCTCGGGTCAATACAAAGTTGTTTGACATCAAACAATATTTGACACCCCCTTTGTTTAAGTTGTACCCTCGCTGAACGAGAATCCCTTGACCACGTTATTCTACGATGCCCAGCCTACGAGTTTGCGAGAGACCTGCGCTTTAAGATATTAAATAATCTACTTAGATCACATAATATGAATTTGATTGATATATTAAAACTTCATAACATAGAAATATACAAGGAACTCAACCAATTTTTAAAACAAATAAAAAACACATATAGCTTCAAAGACAGTACACCAACATATATGTCTTCCTGGATATATGTCTCCCTGGAAAAATAAATATTCAATGAAAATCCATAGTAACACAAAATAACATATGTATGGCAGAAGTTTAACCCCCAGAGAACCACGAGGCGTCTGGGAATTCACCCCTAGCCTGTTTAATTAAACGAAGAGAGAGAGAAAAAAAAACTATAATTATAAGGACATTGTATAGACCATGAATACGCTATTTTACATTATACATAAAAAATTACATTTTTACATAATTTATAGTTACTCATTGTTTTATGCATCAAGATTGCAATAATTCAAATTTGCGAAAGGAACGGTCAAAAAGCAGCAGTATTAAATTTTGATAGCTAATTGATAAAACCACAGCAATATGACTACATACGTTTATAATATTTATTTTAGATTCCGGGCATTGATGACCACCGTGTCTTTTGCCATATAAAAAAAATAATAATAATAATAATTCTAATCAAACTTAGCTTGTTTTATAAAAACTTATCTGAAAGTTATCCGTGAAATTAAAAGTCTCGTGTTCATGTTCAAGTGTTAATAATAAAGTTTTTCTGTGTTTATTTCACACCATGTTTTAAAATTTTCAAAACTAAATTGGCTTTTTGGGAACAAATCCCATTTATCAATAGAAAGCAAACTGTTGTTGTACAAGACTGTTCTAAAGCCCATCTGGACGTACGGAATTCAACTGTGGGGAGTTGCTTCTACATCAAATATTGAAATTATACAGCGTTTCCAATCTAAAGTTCTCCGAAAGATATTACAGGCCCCATGGTATGTTCGTAATGAAGTCATTCACAGAGACACGAATATCCCTTTTGTTACTGAAGAAATTCCAAAGTTCTGCATCAAGTATTAAAACAAATTAAACTCTCATCCTAACTACTTGGCTATTAATCTGCTGGACAACAGT
>NW_025790235.1:0-6364 GCF_021130785.1 Homalodisca vitripennis
TTATTATTATTTTATTTATTATTTATGTTAATATTCTTCTTAATTTTATTGATACTTTTTATTTTCTTTATATATATTTATTGCTATATAACTATTCATACATTTGTATACTATTTATTGTTATTATTTTAGTATTATTTTTTAGCATTATTTATTAAAGTTTATGTATATATATTATTTAATAGTTGACTAACTTGCTATTGATTTATTTTTTTGTGGAGAGTATATTCATGATAACTAAATTTCAAAGAAATTTCTAAAATCTTCCGCCGTGTACAAAGCTTGTAAACTGGGGGTTTTAACTGCACAGTGCAGAGTGAACGTTCCTATCGTATAATACAGAATGTTTGTATATTTTATAATGCCACAAATAAAACAAAGTTTAATTTCAAAACCCCACAGCACTCTTTTGTTCTATTAAGTGCTCATCGTATTATATTTTTGTTAGATATGTAATAGTATAAATGTGAACCTTGTCCAAAATTGTGCCTAACTTAAGTAACGACAATTTATTTGTAAAATCTGTAAGTATAAATAAATAAAACCACTTAAAAAGTACAATTATTATTTGTCTGGAGTAATTTCTCGTATCCTTTCATAAGGAGTGATTATTTTTTTAGTTTTTAAGGGGTATCTATTTAAGCCAATAGTAGTAAATGTTCAATTTAACTATAGTATAAAATTGCATAACATTTATTCTAAATTATAATTGGTAACACTTGATGTTTTAAGGGAAAGCGGTCCAAAACCATTTACAAAGTTTATTGATGTCCCCAGAATGTTGAACCCGTGACCTCTCGGTTAAGAACCACAATATTATGTCTACGTTACGTGAAGGTCAGTAAGGCAGTAGATATATCTTGGATACTACGGTAGTTATTGTTAGTTTCGGGTTAAAACCACACGGTAAGGTTCCTGTGAAACATTTACGCGACCATATCTGGACGCGAACAACTTTACTACTCCTTGTCAGTTAATAACTAAACAGAATACCCTTTCACAACAGTTTAGAAATTTTGTGACATAACTTGCAACTAAATTGATCATTTGGTTTGGTTTTCCAAATACAGTAATATATTTTTGAACAACGTCTTAGACGTTATGCAGGTCTGCCAGTCAAGTTTTCTTCTACTTATGCGGTGACGCTAAATTATTAAACCATGTTTTATACTTTTCTTATAATTATTAACGCTGTTTTCTTACAAATCTAAAAAAGTAAGATATTTTGTTCTAAAAGGAAAGGGTGTGAAACGTCATCGGCTCACTTGTTGACAATGTGATTTTCAATGTTTATCTACTTACTTAGAACAGGTGCAGAAGCATAGGACGAGTCCCGTTTTTCAATTTAATCCACTGAGTTAGGCCGAGCTAACTCGGAGAAGCCCACCGCCGACGATTAAACGTCCCGTCCCGTTTGGATTTTTAGAGAACCATTGTTGTATATTGGAGCATTTCAACACTACAACGGCGCAGGCACTAAAACGGAACGAGCCCGTCGAGGAGTAGAACAAGGCAAGATCTCATTGACATTTTATGCCAGTTGGACAATTTTTCCTTTGTTAATTCCAAAGTAACGTAACCAATGTAACCCTGTTTTTTTGGTTTTATCTTCCTCAGCCTTTGAACTACTGAAGCAGAAATAACTTTCTTAGGTCCTGTCTAGTATTACACTGGTAAAACAATGAACCAAATCCAGCATAAACCGCGCCTGGGCTCGTTGAACTCGTCAAAACCGCATATTTGCACGTTAACGACCCGTAACAGTCCCGTCTAACATCGCCCGTTCGCCGTGCACGGGTTCCCGTGGCTGCCGTGTGACACAGAGTTAACCAGTTTTAGTGCTTTGATAGTTTATAAGACTATACCTGTCGGTCTGTAACTACTAAACAGTCCTATACCTGGCAGATTAGTCAGACTTCAGGAATATGTGTCTCAAAGAACAACTTCCGTCTCAAAGTCAGAAGTGGATCTCGCATTCACTTTGCGTGAAAAAGCCATTAAGCATTTAAGCACTCGTCTTATATGCATGCAAATATTTTTTCTGCTTCATATTTTAGCAGCCAGACCATTTTTTGTTTCAATTACTTTTTTTTTAATTTTTTATGATGTCAGCTCCTTGCAACTGTTTTGTAAGAGTTTGAAAACCTTGGCAAAATAATCATAATAAACACTTAAAATGTTTTATTAAAACCTTCCAACATTTTAGAATAATCTCCATCCTTTCCCAAGATAATAAAATTAGCAGCAAACAGTGTGTACCGGTTCCAATTTACATTTTTTGTGTAATGGTATAGTAAAATAGGTTTAATTTTTGTTTCATGTTAATGGTTGGAAAATGTCATTAGATTTTGACCCTTTGAGTGCCAAGTATTTATTGAGTGGGTGCACCTAAAGTGCCAGCCCTTTTGAAGGCATTTTTCAATGTTTCAGTAAAAACCTACACAGTTTGATATATTTAATAAGGTATCAAAATTAATTTATAAAAACTCTGAAAAAATTGGCCTAATTAACAATGTAGTGTTCTACTTCAAGGTTCAAAAATGTTGTAACAAATATTCCAAAGACATACACGTACTTTAATTTCACTGAGAAAAGACTTACTTTAACTAACCCGCATATAAGCAGCTGTGACTAAGGCATGCAAAATAAAATTTGGATCTTAAAACTTTCTAAAGGGATCAATCTGCAATATTTGCATATTCTTATGGTTAATCGGTAATTCAAATATGTTGTTTATTTTTAATTTCTCCGGAACTACTCCTTCTCAAAAAACTGGTTCTATAGCAATTTGTTCTGCTACTTCAATGCCATAAATAAGAATAATATAGTTTAAATCTATATTTTAGATAAAAGTCAATACAAAATTTACGAATATCAATTTTTTTTTAATATTGTTTAAAGAAGAAAAAGAAGGAAAAGAATTGTTGCAAAAGAGCTTCAATAAAAATTATTCTCTTTGGATTTTATAAATGATTTCAATTTTAGACTCTGCCCTTTGGAGTTGGGGGTTGCAGCGTAAAACAAACTAACGGTAAATGTTTTATGCTCCCGGAGTCATCTAGCCAAGTACTGTTGCTGTGTACAGTACGCGGGTGTAACGCAAGCCTCTGATTCTAATTACACCATATGCGTAATATCGGCACCTCCGTTTTATGTGATATTTTCTCTACATCAGTATTTTCTTTTACGGAGGTTGAAGTTTAGCTGATATAAGCAATGCATGGACAGTTTATAAAAAGCAATACACATTTTTATGCAAGCTTACATTATTCTGGAAATGTTACAGAATGTTCAGAGGTGGGTGTACATAAAGCCGTCCACTTAGGGTAAAGGTGATAAGAAGAGATTGATTATTACGTTCATGTTTCATGTAACCACGGTCAGTCGAGCGTGGTTCTTTCTTTAGAGGGTGGTGGAAGAGAGAGTGGATTTGCCATGTTTGCGTTTTTTATCTTTTTTAACAGTTATAAACTTTATAAATAGTTTTTGAACTTTTATGCTCTTTTACTACTGGATTACTGCTGATACGAGATGCAATTTTTTCGTACTGCTATGTGTAAAAATGTCTTTAAAAAAAAAGAATATGTTTTTTATTATATTAGAGGTAACATTGTCTTTCAAAATAAAAATCGGGCTACATAGTTAATAGTGAAATAACAAGAGCTGTAAGTTGCAATTTATCAAGCACTTTTTAGTTCTACAAACAGTGCAAAAAGTTTGGAATAAAAATTAAAACAACGTTATTGTTCCAACAAATTAGTTTAAGCGTAGGGCAGATGTGTCCCATGTGCTTGTTCTTATTAATGGAAAATTGTTTCCTGGCCATCTCATATCTCACTTACTACCGTCCATCTGGCCTCTGTCAAGGGTCTAAATATTACTTGTGATACATTTTGTTGTAATGCAAATTTAAAGGGGAAATATTTTGTTTGCCTTCATACTATCACCCGATTGAAAGCAGTATAAAGAAAACACGTATAATAATTATATTTGGTAAAGCACATGTGAGATGTTAAACTTCTATAAAAAATGAAAAATTATATAACTGTGTTTAAAGTGAGTGTATATTTTCTAGTACAAAATATTATATCAAGTAAGGGTTATTGACTGATTCGTTAAGTTAATCCTATAGCACTCATTGGCTAAGAAACATTTCTGTTGTCTGTCTGTCCGCAAAAAGGTAAAAGCTTTAGGCTAGACTATCATTTATGTGATCTTTCCCAAGTGCAATATTAATCATCGATTTTAACTAACCAAGTGTTTAGTTTTTTTTTCCGAACTGGCTGGATAGTGGACCTGGTTAGGGTTCTGATAATGAGTGCCCTTTTTTAACGACCTAGTGACATTTTGTTTTGTTTTGTTTTCTTGTCTCATTTAAATACAACGGATAATAAAATTTTTTTAACTGTATATTTGCTGGGCCCATGCTGAAAAGCAATATAAGTGTCATATTTCTAGTTATACAGTCTTCCCATTTTGGCTTAAAAGTGAGCACAGTGTGTCATCTACATATATTGAATCATGTGTTACAGAATACTCTTAGATGTTTGAGGAAAGTATTTTTACAAATTAAGATGAAACAAAATCTGGTCCGAGGGACTGAGCCCTGAGGAAAGCTCCTCTTTCCCCCCATTAAACTGAGGGGTAGAAGGCTTCCGACTGTACTAATCGTAGTTGATTCTTCAGGTTGTGCAGCGTCGTTAAAGTGCTGACAAACACCGTTTATCTATTTTGTATGATTGAGGATATTAACTTTTATTTTCTGTATGAATTGACTGTCCATAATACTTGATCTAGGGATATTCTTTAAGAATTTAAAGGAGCCATAAATTTGATGCTTTGGCAAGCCAGTGAACGCGACAGGTTTTGTGTGCGTAACTCTATTTTTATTTATTTTAAAGCCTTTGTCATGGGGGTTTTAATGGGATATGATCTTGTTCAACTAGCTAAAAGATTAAGTGATCTCATTTACGTCCTATTTCCATAAAAGATAGGAAAATTTTTTTTTTTTTGGGGGGGGGAAAGAACTCCAGAAGCACTATAAACCCCAGCTGCCCCCGAAAACACTTGTTCTCCCCTGGAGTGCAAATCTGAAAAACACAAAAAGTTATTTAAATTATTTTTTTATAAAATTTATGTTTATGAGGATAAGAGTTTAGAAACGGTTGCGAGGTGTCATATATAATCTTTAGAGAAATCCAAATGATACGACCCTGTCAAATTTCCAATAATTTATAGTAACAGTTTGAAATACATATATGTGGTGATAATTGAAAAACAATTAAAAAAAATAATTTTTAAGTGAGGAAACTGGTTTTCTTAAGAGAATAATAAACCGATAACACGAGTGTATCGAAGGAGCCGATCAGAACCGTAAACAAAGAGAAGACAGTGAGACATACGGTAACAAACCAAATGGGACGCTTAGCCGACGCCTTTCACTTTTATGAGGGTACCACCTAATATCGGATTGATCCCTCTCCCTGGAAACCAAGAGAATACCAATTTACTAAGAGTCACAGTCATACAATATTTCTATCACGGGCGGCAAACGTACAAGTTTTCAATAACTAAATTTGAATTTAATTTTATTAAAGAAAAATATATTAGCTTTTATAAATTGTAATACACAAATTTAAACTCTGCCCAAAACCAATGATAACAAAGCGTATTTCATGTAAGATAATGTTTTTGTTATTTTTAGGTTATAAAAACAACAAATTTAGTATCGGTCAGGTGTAGTTAAAACCTGACCTTGAGATAGCTTTGGGCCTAAGCTTCTTAAAAAGGAGGACCGAAAAACAATTAAACCTAACCTAGGAAGATGATTATTTAAGAAGAGGCCTTGACGTCATGCATTCTTTTTTCTTACATCTTATTCAAAGATTCAATATTTCTTTGGGCCAAGTTCTAATAAAAATATTTTGTTTCTTTTACAATTTCTATTTCGTGGTGAGCATTTTGGTGACTCCTAAATTTAATATATGTAAAACATTTTCAGGTCTACAGCTCTCTGCATTTTTAATAGCTTTTTTGGGCTTTTCATGTTTTTAAATCTTCAAAATGGCAATTTACAAAAGACCTACCTTATTGCACGTGCCGAGTTTAATTAGGATTCAGTGGTATTATATTATGCTTATCATGAACGGTAATCAAGTTTTTAGAGGCATTCCATTCCCGTTCAAACCAATTTTAACTCATAAAAAATCTATTTGGAACCACTTATGTAAATAGAAGCTAGCAATTCCTTAATTATATTTTCTAGCTTAAACATAACCACACTTTAAACACATTCAATTTTTTTCTCTTCTTGTATTCTATCTGTGATTATCTTTTGGATTTATTAATAATAAACCATGGTCAG
>NW_025790236.1:0-4175 GCF_021130785.1 Homalodisca vitripennis
ACGGATTAACACCATAGAGGAGTTACGTAATCGCATTACAGAGGCGGCAGAAACTATCAAGAATGCTCCAAACGTTATGAAACGCGCTAGAAAAAAGTGGATTCGTCGTGCGAAAACGGCATTGCTAACAACGGAGGACACTTTGAGCAACCATTATAGGTGATTATTACAGTTTTATAAAGGTAAATACATTTTATGTTAATGTTCGTCTAGAATAAATGATCAGCTGTTACTCACAACCTAAACATTAGTTAATATTTTATGCAGATAAGAATATGCATTTTTGTGCGTCTGTTTTATTTTTAAATAAAACTAAATTTCAATACCTATTATTAATTTTTTTCCTAAGTAATTCACATGAATCTTTTCAGAATTAAATGTTCCTACAAATCTATTTAAGAAAAAAATGACCTTTATTTAACATTTATGGAAGTAATCTTTATGTTAAACAGAAAAATGTTTTTATTTCTTTGCACCAATTCTTGTGTTTTACGTAAGATATCTCTGAAAGTATTGCATTTACAGCTCTGGGAACGAATTTTAATAAATTTGTCAGATATAAAAACATAAAAAACAATCGTATTTGTATCTTTGTAACTACCTTTACCTTTTTTTATACGGCCTGACTTCACCAAGGGTTCTGAAATCCGGGCGAAATCTTTCGCTAGGCGTAACTCGCTAACGAAGCGTTTCCGGGCAAAATGGTTTATGAATTTTTTTACTTGTTTTTGCTATAGAATAAGCTTCCGAGAGATTGCCGTTTAGTTTTAAATCCCCCTGTATACAGGGTGAGTCAGAAATATGGTAAAATATTTTAAGACGTGGTTGTAGAGCTAAAAATAAGAAAAAAACGTTATATAAAGGTAGGTCCGGAAACGCTCATTACTGAGTAATGGCTGGCGAAAGATTTTGCTTTGTTTTCAGTTCACCTGGTGAAATTAAGTGATTCTGAAAAGTTTTGTTCTTACTTTTTAACTCAAATAAGATGTTTGTATAAAGAAAATCACCTGAAAAAATCAAATAAAACCCACTCTAGAGGTTGTAGTGTGAACAAGTTTTTGAGAAAAAGTATGAAATTTGCCAAAAATCTAATAACAAAATTACCGTCTTAAATGTTTGATGTCGAATAACATTTTTTAAATGACCAATAAACAAACTGTTTTTCCTAATAAAGATTGTAGAGAATTTAATTCTGAAAACAACCATAGTAAACAAAGTTAACTAAATTGTGAAAAAAAGTTATGATATTGACTCCTCACCGTATCACACTACACACCCAACTTTTGCTGTTTTATAATAAGGAATGAGTATCTGATTGGTAACAGCTGGTGAAAAATAAACATTTTTAATTCAAATTTTATTTTTGAATACAATAAACATCTGCAATCGCTTTTAGTCTCACCGGAAGATTAAAAGGATGCTCTAAATGACCTCCATTGTTCAAAATGCACGCGTTCAGGCGTCTTCTCATCAAGTTTCGGACCCATTCAAAAACTCGAGATGTCTGTTAGTGATTAATGGTTTCTATTCCATTAGAATGTTTAATCGGAGTTCTTCAATGGTATCTATTGGGGAAGAGTAAACTAATTTTTTAAATGTCCTCAAAGGTAAAACAGTCCAAAGGATTTAAGTCCGGTGATCTTGCTGGCCATGAAACTGGTCCACCTCGGCCTATCGATTGATTTGTGAAACTCTCATTTAGGTGTCCACGAACAGCCAGAGAGTAGTGCGCAGATCCCCCCGTCATGCATAAACCACATGTTTTTGGCGCAAATGCAGAGGTACATCATCAAGCAGGTTAGGTAGCTCGTCTCTTAAAAAGTTCAAGTATAGTAGAGAATTTATAGCATGACCGGTGACTTCGAGATGCGCCGTAGGCAAGACGGAACTAAAGTGGGGGGGGGGGGGGGGGAGCGGCTCAGTCTGTTGCCGTATTTAGCCTTGTGAACTTCGGTCTCCAGTCTTCTATACGTGCCGCCCAAAAAACATTCGCTTGTGCCCAAATTTACGAGTTGTAATACAATTTGTGAATTAATTGCGTTGTGCTCATTACGTTTTAAGTAAAAAGTTTGAGATGGGTCATAATGTAAAAAGTAAAATTTGGGGGTAGAAAGGTTATAACGGCCAAGCAAGAGAAATGCTTCCCATTTTATGAAAGGGAAGCAGAAACCAAAACACTTATAAATTTGAAAAAAGTTCAACAGCGTGTCGTAGAGGCAACTGGAATTTCTGAAAGTACGCTGAGACGAATTTTGAAGGAGGAAAAAATAAGTCCAATTTGGCAATTCTTTTTGTACGCCCAACAAAATAAGAAAACGCAAACATACTAAAAATAATCTGGACAATTTTGATTTGGGGGTAGTTCGAAGAAAAATAAAAAATTTTTATCGACAAGGGGTTTTTTTATGTTAACTATTGCGTGTGGGCGTTGGCGTTATTGTTATTTTAAGTATACATAAATTAAATTAACTTGATACAAGTTGGTAGATAAAAATGAGTTTTTTCTTATTTACTGTGTAATTGACAAATTAGTTTAACCCGTTTTTATATTAATTTTTAATTTTGCAGCTAGGGTATGTCAGTTGAAAAATTTTTGTAGTGTAAATTGTATCTAGTATCGTAAATCCCGAAGCCTTTCACGGTTAGTTTTTGATAAATTGAATTTTAATGGCTAACAAAGGTAACAATTCAATTTGAACTGTTGTCGTCATTGGAGATCAAGAATAATATAAATTTTTCCCTTTCCCAATTTTTTAAACCCTTTCTTACCCCCAGGGGTCTCTCTGCGAATCATTAAGAAGGGTGAGTATGAACACAATTTCGGCAGAACATAGTCATTTTTAAAAATCACGTAAACCGGTCCCAAATTTCCAAGATTTCCTGTATTAAATTCCCCTCAAAAAAGTCCGTCGCCGTAACTTAAAAGAGTCTAAAATGTTCAAATATTTCAAGGCTCCTATACTAAATTGCTCATCAAAAAAAGACCACCGGGGTAAGAACATAAGGGTTAGAAATGTTGGCAAACACTACAATTTTTCGGCTCCCGCCACCACTAGAGCCGGGAGCCGAAAATTCTCATAGGGTTAATGCACCAGCACCGTATTCCTCCCCTACTTTAGATTGTGCCCCCCGCGCTAAAACTCCTCCACTCCTCACGCGCATCCCCCCGGGTCATGCTATAACTTCCCTAGGTACACCACGCCTTTAAGCCGAGAGGAAGCACGAATACGACAAAATGTTCTGCTAAGATTCCTTTCCCAAAACATTACTAAAAACCGATATTGTGGGGATTAGGTTTGTGATGAGGATTTCTGTCTCCCCAAATGGGGGCTGTTATGGAAGTTAATGATAGCTGTTCTTGTAAGAAAGTGAGCCTTTTTGGAAAAAACAAAATTTGTTTTTCAAAAATTTGGATCAGCAATTTTAACAGGAGCCATCGAAAAAAACAACATGGGGACTAGTTTTGTGGTAAAGAGTTGCGGAAACAGGAGTTCTTGGCTGCGGAATGGTATGGGTGTAACTGGACTGTGTGTATTTCCGAATACTAGATTGGCGGCATTGAACTGTGTGACAATTCTCTAGTGCTTTTTTTCAGGATAATCAGAAATTTTTTATTAAGAACCAACTCTTCTAATTAAACAGTCCAATGATCGGGCGATGCCTGCTTACTATGCCCGAAGATTCAAAAAACCCTGTTTCAGAAGGATTGATGAATAGTGGCAAAAATCTTGCGCTTTGACACCTGCGGTTGGGAAAATTTTTTGCTAGACAGACGTCTTGCTAAAATTTACTATTCCCAGCGTTCCAAACCATAATTAAAATGCATGTCTCTAAATCAAGTTTGAATCACATGAATATTACTTTCCATTTTAATAAATAAAAAACACACAACACAAAATCACAAATAAAATGGATGGAAATAACTGTTAAAATACTTAACACAAGCACATAGTTCTTTCATTTTTTTTTTTATTCAACAATGAGGTGACAAATGCATCTAATAATAATGCCCAGCTATTATTTATTATTTAAAAACTTTTTAAACAGTTGTTGTTTAAAAAAAATAATTATTACCAGCATTAGAAATCAGATCTCATTCCTTATTATAAAACAGTAAACAATTGCTGTGTATGTAATACGTGATAGTCCATTCATAACTTTAAAATTTTATAAAA
>NW_025790237.1:0-7874 GCF_021130785.1 Homalodisca vitripennis
TGTAAAAAGGGACCAGAGGTCCAGCCTTGAGTACCTCTCCTAACTAGTAAAGTCGAAAGATGTTTTAATTTTGTTTGCCTGTGTCCCAGATCTTGTTATTTACATTTATCGAGGCGTGTACGGTCTGTAAATGTCCTGCTTTTATTTTTATGTGCATATTTAATAAGTAAAATTAAAAGATTACAATTCAGGTATTGGGAAATTGTGTTTTAGGCACAATAAAGATACTTTACTAAATTGAGATATGCATAACTCGTACTATCACAAAATACTTTTTTCAATAATTAATACATTTTCTGCAGCATTTTTCCAGCTTATTTTAATTTTACTTGACAATTTAGTATTAGTGTCGAATCAATAAAACATTGAAATGTCATGAGAAAATCTAATCGACAATGACTATTTTTAAACGACGTTTTAATTATACAGTAATAATTAATTAAGTAGGGAAATTTAACATGTAGAATTTAAATGTTTTAGGGCGTTGGAGATGTGCTGGTGGGTGGTGGATGTGAGTGGGTCGGGAAGGCCTGGGGTCCGGGGGGGGGTGCGGGTGGTGTGGAAGGGGTGTGTGGGTATTATGTTGGTGTGATAGGGAGTGGCGCGCTGTGGGTGTAGGAGTGTGATGTGTATTCGGTGTGTTTATAGAGATATATTTTTTAATTATTAGTATAATGTACTTGAAATTCGATGGAAAAAAATAAAAAACAAAAGTAATATTAAAATCGAATAAAATAATTTCGTGTGTTTGCCCAAATGACTTTCCATTTGTATTAAATGTACCAAATCGATAGAACAAGGCTTTATAAACGACATATTTATATTTTAAAACCACAATTAATGTTCTCGGTCCTAGAGCTGTATGTAACTATAGGAGAGATGGCTAATTTAGTATCTCTAACAAATAGAATACTGCCATGACCACCATTAACGTTGCAAGTTGTCTTCCCTCAGCATACACACTGTGAAGGATGATATATATCCAATCTTTCTCTGCCAAAATTTACCGCCACCACGCGTTCTAGTACCCTGAAATATTTGCTTACACTGCTTATTATATTCGACACTTATTCTAAACACAGACTTGACTACCTTGCGACCCCAGAAGCCACGCATCATAAAGTTGATAGCTGTCTTCTCCAGTATATTACACACAGTGGAAGGTGAAAATTTCCCCAAACTTTCTATGCACACAATTAACGATAAGGGTATGAGTCCCCTGTAAATATTGCTTAATACTGCTTTAATATCCGACCACTATTCTAACAACTTGTTACTGCAGACATCATAACGTGCTAGACTGTCCTTTCTCAGTATATTCACAGTGAAAGGTGATAAATATCCAGATCTTTCTCTGCCACAATCTACCGACTACGGTATATATTATTGTCCCTCGAATATATTGAAAAAACCCCTCAAAATCCGTGATATCTATGTATCCACCCTCCCGGTTAATTTGCGATCAACATTTGGTCTATGCCTGGACTTTAAAATTATTCTAGTTCTTTTACAACAATATCTTACCTATCTTATGCATACATGTAGGAAATTTATTTTTGTGTATACTCTTAATGTCGTTAGTTACCAAACTTTACCTCACTAATTAATCTGTGTCACCCTGTCCCTCTCTTGGACGTATAACTTAGCATTTAAATTTAATTGTTTGATGTTTTTTTAGGCAATAATATTACATGCGTACTTCCCGGTCCACGGTGAGATTATTGCTGTAGATATTAGCTGCCGTCAAATTCTCATAAGATTTTTTAATTACCCACTTACATTCCTGACATAGCTATTTCAGGTAATTTTATAAACTTGCCCTTCACTTTTGTACAATTTTCTATTTTCTTTTTATAATTAGGGGAACCCGGGGCGGAATGGCGGTACTTAGTAAATTATATATTTTTTTCATGTTATAAAAGGGTTGCATTAAAAAGGCTGAAATATTTTATACATGTTTTATTGTTAACATTAGCACACAACAAGAAAATATTAATATCTTAACTAAACATCAATAAATTTTTTTATATTTTGGAAAATATTACACCTCTATTACAATTTTCCCGTTCTGGCCCGGGTAATCGGGGCAGATTGGGGTGGTCATTAAATACAGTGTCAACATTTTTGAAAAAATTCCACTCCAAACGTTATATTGTTAATTATAACTACCTTAAAACGTGTTTTTGTTCCATAGCTTTTTTTCATAAGGCTACTTAAACAAACATAAATTGTTTTCAAATTCCTATTCTCAGTCCTCATCGTCACATAATTCACCATAACAATACAGCTTCATCGTCCTCACTGTTCTATGCCTGCGCATGAATTGTGGAGCCCACTTTTTATGCACAACTACAGCACGATACCAACACCTTCTACTCCCCCATTTTGAATAGAACTCTCCTCCACAATACAAACAGGCACATTCTGCAATCATCATCAATACATCACTGTCATCCATTGTCTTCATTTTTTTCTGACTTCCTTCATTTTTTTTCAAGTTTCTTCAGGTTTTTTTCTTTAGTTTCCTTTACTCCTTCGATCTTTGTTCTCACTTCTTAAACAATACCTCATTCTTGCTTTTCTTGCTTGATACGATTTTTTTTCTTCCCTATTCACTTTATAGGACCTCACATTAAGTTCTTCTTTTGTTATGGCGATTCTGTTAAGATCGCAGTCTTTCCCTTTTTTCACAATTTTTGACCCTCTTTGTCGGTGGCTTTTTAACTTTGGGAATTGGCCCCCCACAAAAAAAAAGAATTTCCCCCAACAAAACACAAATTCGGGTGAGACTAACAAGATTTGGATGTCTTCCCCTAATTGAGAGGTCCTGGTTACCTTCTACCCAATTGAGAGCATCCTAGGACACTCAATCCATCATTGAGCCCTGGGGGTTTCTTTGCCGGGGTGTTCTGTGTGTCTCCTTATCAGTGCAAAAATCTTCATCAACTTCATTTGAGCTTGCTGCATTGGAATTTTTTAAGCTGGAATGTTCGGAGAAGAGGAGAAGGCTCTTGCGATAAGTTCTTCTCCTTCATTGGTTAAAGATCTTCACCTCCTTGGTTAAGAGCTTCACCTCCTTGGAGTAAGTTCTTCGCTCCTCCTTGGATCAGTTCTTCTTCCTGGTGATAAGACAGCCATCTTGGGGAAGGACGTATTTCAACAGGAAATGTCGGTTACGTCTGCTGGGGAGAAAATCTTACCTCTTTGAAGATGGAGGGATCAGTAGGGTCTTATATCTGCAGATTTTAATACGCACTTATGGCAAGAGTTACTCATATCCTATTGGCGCCATTGAATAATATAGGCTGCTGCCCCCAACAAAAAATAAGTCGAATTATCTGGAATTTCTTAGATAAAAAATACTAAACAATTAAAAGTTACCACTTTTTCCCTGGATTTGTTTGCTACGAAGCCGCGTAACAGCCATTTTTTATTTCATCTTTATTTTTCGGAGCTGCCTCGCTTTTTTTTGTATTTGTAGTTAAGTATCGAAATTAACCCCCCTTTCTTTACTTACTTACTTTTTTCTTCTTATCTTCACTGTCAAGGGAGGTTTTGGTGGGGTTTCTCTTAAGGGGTTTTTCATTGGGGGTTCATAAATGTGGCAACATCAAGAGGCTGGTGAAAATTGAAAGCCTCTCTCTTCTAGCGCTCTCGGGAGCAGGAGCAACAAAAAAGCCAAAATGCGGGTGGGGGTGGGAAAGATGGGAAAAAGAATGAATAATTGGAAAATAAAAAATATTGTGGAGTTTTGGAATGGAAAGATGGATGGATGGATTGGAATGCGAAATGGAAAAAAAATATACATTACAATATATACATTGAATGGTGGAAGGAAAACTCCATTGTTCCCTTAGCATTGATTCAAGAACGTTCAGGTTTTTTTTTGGTTTTTATAGTCCTTTAGGTGTGTTGTACGAGCCAACGCACGTTCGATAGAGCGATGTAAGAGTTAGTGTTGTCGAGTTTGAGTGTTCGAGTCGATGTACGTGGCGGCGTCCAATCCACCAAGTGGAAGAGTGAGAGTGGCCTGCGTTCTTTCTCCAAGGAATTTTAAGAAGAAAATATCATAAGCGGAAAAGAACCAGGCGATTATTGTGTTTGATTGTTTTGTGTTTTTTTAATTGGTTTTTAGATTGCATTAGAGAGAGAATTAATTTTTGTAACAAATTTCTTGATGACTTGAACCATTTGCAAAAAAAAAAAAAAAAAAGTATCTAATGTAATCCACACAGCCCCCGCCACGCCGACCCGAGCTGGGTGTCGTTTATGTTTCTTTGTACCTCTGCCCAAACCCCCAGGACCCACCAACCCCCAGGACGGGCAAAAAAAATCCCCATCTCAAACTACTGCTCTGCTTTCATTTTTTTCCTAGGATATATCAGCAATAGGCAGGCCATTTGGGGAGAGGGGGCCATATCTGTTGTAGTTGACGCTCCATTTCGCTTGACATGCCAAATAAGGAGGGAAGTGGCAGTAGGAGTTTTAGTTTTTCAGGGAGAGAAGTTACAGCCTCGTTTGTTTAGAAGTGACAGTCCAGTAAGTAGTTTAAGAGGTTTTACCAGTTTCTCCCCTCTCTGTGCTGCCGAAGTTTTAAACAACCCAACCCATACCTGACCGCTTTTTCCTTTTAGGGCCAAAATGAATAATGCTTTTTTTGAATAATTGGCTCTTTGGGGTGTTAACTGTAATTCCAGTTTTATACGTCGCCAAGTCGCACCTGCACAGTATATATTTGGGAAGGGCAGTTTCGTAGTTAGTTTGTTGAGCTTGTTCCAACTACTTTTGTGGAGTAAACAAAAACAATTTGTCAACAGACACTTTGTTGAAAACCCACATCACATAGATCTGTTCGTTGCACAAGATGTTTGGACTCCAGAGGTCTAGTTTCGCTGTCCGAAGAGAAAAATAGGTTAAAGTAGGAGTGTCTCTTAAGGAAAGCCTGAGACCCAATCTTGTTCCTGCGGTTTTTTTTTTTTGATTATTAACATCTATGGCCACATGCCATTCCCATTTACAGCTAATTGGATAAGCTAATTCTCCGCAAGTCTTTCACTTGACAATACCAATAACCTTAGCCTCCATAGATTTTTCTAAGTAGGTGAAGGTAACTAGGCTCCTTGTTCCTGCTTCAATCACTTAAATACTTTTTGATAATTTTCATGCTGATATTTATTAATTTTAATAGTCAGGGTTTTCTTTCTTTTTTTTTTTTAACATATCTTTCCAAAGTTGATGATTGGGGCACATTGAACTGTTGAGACGACCTTTTTTGTCAACCGAAATTGGCCGGAAATAACTGTCTATCAAACTGCGTTATTCATAGACTCGTCGTAGGACTCGCATGATTGGTCTACTCCGTTTTTCTTTTATAGTCTCGAACCCATCTGGAAATATAAAAAATAGCCTAAGTTAATATGGTTCATCCATATAAAAATGAGTATGGGGGCAGAACGGGGTACTTCCCCGTTTCTTGCCCCACCCCGTTCCGCCATTAGTGATATTGTTTTAGGTTTATGGAGGTATGGTGACTTCAAAACACGATGTGTAAGGAAACATTCTTACTACACGTAACATAAGCTAATTTAAATGTACTTCAAGTATCCACTACATGATAGTTGAGCTTGGAAAAAGCTGTAAAAATTGACCTTACCTTGGTTTCCCAATAACGATTCTCAAAATTTGCAACGCAGAAGCAAGGACAGAAGCTACCGAAAAACTATCATCAGCACCACTCACACTCCGCAAACATCAACGAACGAATCTAAACTAAACATGGCTGCCGGAGCTATGTCGAGCCGAAAAAAGTGGGCGTTGCGTGAATCTAGTTACAGTGATTGCCGCTAGGTAGAAGCACGTGCATTGACCTCAAAAAATTCTTTACATCTTCATTTCTGCCCCGCTACCCACATTTCCGCCCCGGGTTCCCCCTTATAAGCTGCCCGTAGCGTCGTAACAAGTTTAAACCAATATAGTAAGGTTATAGTACCTGTTCAATCCATGAATAAGCACATCTCCTATTTTGTAAATCCGTTATAGTTTTAACTTGACTTGATTTAATAAACGATTTCTATTTTTAGTGTTACATCCTGGCCTTATCCTATTGAGGATAAAACTCGTATCTCATCTGGCGGCTATTCAGCTTTTTTATTAACATTTTACATCTAATACTGTAATACAATGACAGGTGGCTTTTTCCCTAAACTTTGTTTACGTTACTCTGCCTTTTTGCGTAAGTCTTAACTTTCCAGTAACTGAAATCCTTGTAAACTCTTCCCTTTGACCCTTTTTTGGCTAACACGCCATTGAGCATAATTCCTGCTCACACCTCTTATGGCAAAACAACACATGCATGCTGTTACCAATCGCAAGTGAAGTTTGTTTTCTTTCACTAAATATTCGATTAATGGCCCACCAAATGCTCTTGCAATAGCTGTTTAATCATAAATTTCAGCTGTTTATACAGTGACAGACTACGACACGTCAAGCAAGATTCTACAACCACTTCGTCAATCATGAAAACTCAGAGTAGAGTAGGTATCATTAAAAATTATTTATGTAAGATTTTCGTATAATTTTGTTGTACTGCAATTGTACTAATCACAGTTAAAAGATGGCAATAACACAGTTTGCAAATGTTTGTACGTAATACAAAGCGTACGAATCACAGGCGGTAGAAATGTAACCTCTCATCAAGGCAAAAAATATTGAAATTGTACACCAGTGGTGATTGTACATAACTTTATTCTGCCTGTCCTCGCTTAAGCCAGGTGGCTCTGGCCTGAGCGATGTATCTAATAATCAAAACAGTACTATGGGGAAGAATAGATTCAATACATGTTCTTACCAATAATGTTAAAAAAATTCGTACTGTCACATACAAAGATTTAAATCGCTCTATCTCTAGCTCGGATCTTAACTCTCGACGCACTAGGGTAAGGTTAAACTTTATATGAACATACACTTTATGAAAAATTCCTGGGCTCTGAGGACTAGTCAATGTAGACAGTTCAATGTGGCTGCAACCTGAAAATGTTTCTGGTCACTAGTTTCATTCCGCTGGACATCCGTTTTCTTAAAACCTCGCATTTAAATCTGCAGTACAAAACAAACCCTTAAAAAGACCAAAGTCACAAAAAAACTATTATTTTATTTGTTCTATAACTATTTATTTTTGAAGTTAAACTACCTCTTATCCCCATCCTATAAATGAGGTTTAGAAATCGTATTAAATATAGGCGAAGTCTGTTAACGGCGATACGTCATGCAGCGTAATCCGCCCCTTGTAAAACTGTTTTAATGCAACTGATTTGCTTAATTGTTATATAGTCCCGTTCAAAAATGTTTTAATATTTAATCATAATTTATGGCACAAAATAAAGTAATTAATTTATATTTTGTATAATTTGTTTACTTACCAAGATTATGGTTGTGTTCCCGGCATGTTTGAGTTACATCATTATTTAGCATTACACATATGTTTCTCATACCTGAAACTTCTTGGTATATATTTCTAATATCCACTTCAAAGTCATATAATAGAAGTCACTGTTAACTCACACTTGTTAGAAACGTTTAAAACTCTGTGGAGAACCAATTACGATTCTAGGATACATTAAAAATAAGGAGATTCTTTTTTAAAACACTCTTGTATAACAGTTAAGGAATTTTAATTATTATTGGAGTTTCTATTTCCTTAATTATTAATAATTGAAATCCAGTAACAACGAATGCTTCTCCAATGTATAATTTTTTCTAATAGTATCTAACACACATATATATTGTTAAAAGTTTATGATATATTCAGTTAGTTTGTAAAAATATTTTAAATTCTAGGAACATTTCATTGAAAATAAAATAACAAATACTGCTTT
>NW_025790238.1:0-6042 GCF_021130785.1 Homalodisca vitripennis
AAAAAATATAATTATTCAAATGATTCTTTATTTACCATTTCATTGTAGCACCTAGTGATAAACTACATTTTTTGGTTTTATGTATTAGGCGCGGAAACAAAATAAATAACGCGCGATGGTCTTCCGACCTCGTGGACATGTCAAATTTTAATAGCCATGGGAAAAAATCATGAATGTTTGAGAATAAGACCACAAACTTTCAACGATTGGCATTTGACTTATTTACAGTCATGGCGAATGCAAGACGGATCGGAAATTGAAACCGTTTAAACTCTAACTGGCACTATCGGGTGGGTTCATCGGAGATCCTCGGAAATGAGAATTTCCTCACCTTTGAGTATTGTGGTTGGTAAATCAAATTGTTTCATCAACTTTACTTACCACCAAACTTGTTCCGTTGCACAGTTTTGGTTGGTATAAGTTTCGAAGTATGATTACTACGGAACCACATATTTAGTTGTAAATTGTGCCAGGTTACATCCAAGGTAGTTTAAACATTCAAACTTGGATAGTTCGGAGGGCATCATCTTCATATTGTTTACACAGTCAACAGATTTGAAAGAATGCATTGTACCAATGATCTCATTCTGTATTATGTAGTTTAAGTCCATCTACATCTTTATTCTTAGCTGCCAAAATTGCTCGCTCACTCAACCATTCATTATTTTTGAGGTTAGTAATGATGTTTGGGACTACTTTGTTGATGAGTTCGTCTTTCGATGAGACAAAAGTTAAAGATATTCCGAGGAAATGAAATCAATCCGCTCGATTCGGCGACCAGGTACTCGGACCATTACCGATAGTCTAACATATTACTCAGAGAAACCTTCAGCAGATGTATCGTTCGGCAATGCAAAAACTCTCATGTGTTGTTGTCAGCTGAAGTTTCATAAGCATAGCGCGATAGATTCGATGATTTGAGGCAAGCGTTTATATTTGTCGGCAGCAGTCCGATCTGGGAAATTACTGGCAATGTTTGGCGGAAATTCGTCAGACAGTTAAAATAGTTGCGCCTCCAAAAACATTTTGAGTCATTACGTAGATCTTGCAATGTAGGGTTAACTGCTTCCAATGCACGTTTAAGCGCTTATTGTGCATTCGTCCCAGATGATGGATCTTCGATTCTGATAAAAACCTTCGCCATAGCGGAGCGCTTTGTAATGTTTGCACGGTTGGATCTTCAATATATTGACGATTTTTAACGGCAATTTTAATGCAGAATATGCCGGTACGGACATCCTTCTAGCAATGTGGCTGTCTATTCCACGAGAGGCATCTGGAAACTGCAATGTTGGTATCTTGCACGACGAAAGTGGGTTAAAACTACTGACATGAGGAAAGTCTTACCAGTTCCACCATGATAAAATAGAAAACCACCGCTTCCATCATCAATTGCCTTCATTACTGTATCATAAACTTCCTTTTGTTGGGGGTTCATCAGGGGCACATTTGTGTTGAAACTACTAAATCTAATTCGCCTGGTGATCATATTCACGTTCCCATTCAAATTTCTCGATTAAATGCGTTCATTCATTTTACGATTTGGCGCTGGCATTCCTAACCTGACTAATATAAACTACCAACACATGAGATAACACCTGTCTTCGATCAAGAGTAAGGCCCGATTAGATTGTATATCCTCATTCATTTTAAGATCGGAATTTTATTTAACTGTCGCACGAATTTGATGTAAAATATCTATCTGCCATATTATCCTTGTATTTGTGCAACAGGTTATATAGATGGGGTCGATGGGAAGCATGTCGAAATGATGATAGCAAATAATGTACGTAATCTGACTTGGAGAATGCAGAGATAACTGCTTTGAATTGCAAAAAATTAAAATTTGAATTGTATTATCTGCGTAGTAAAGGCTATGCAATACAGTGATTGCAGAAAGAGGAAACAGTTTGAAACAAAAATTTGCTGTTTCTCTTAAGCTTACTCTATGCTTTTAAAACTATAAAATGTAAAGAAATTAAAAATGGTAATTAAATGATATAAACATATATTTCTTTTGTTGCATTATATATGCTTTACAAAAGAAAGGCTGATTCAATTTGAACAGGCCCTTTCACTTAATAACATTTGTTTGCTGTAATGCATTTCTTACGGGTATTTTCCGTAAACTTTTAGAGACCAGTGGGGGCGGAAATCTGAATCGGGAAACGGGGATTAAAAAATATCCTATGTGTTTCTCCCAGTTCCTAGGCTACTCCCCCACCAATTTGTAGCCAAATTCGGATTCAGCCGTTCTTGGACTTATAAATAGTGTAAATAACACATCTTTCCTTTATTATATAGAGAATATTACCATTTATTTTTAGAGAAAATAACATACATTGCACTAAAAAGAAATAATATATTACGCAATCTATTTTGTATACTAATGGAGACTTACATTGTTTGTAAATAACAATTAAGTTTCTAATCATCCCTTCAATAATTTGAACACCAATTTAAAGACACAAACCGTAATGCTGTTTATAGATAGTAGACTTGAAGGCGTTGATAAATATATCATAATCTGAAACCTACGTGGGCATTTCCTCACTTATTAGACGAAATAAAGGAAATGTACCTTTTAATGGTCATTACCATACAATAAATAAATAGGGCATGAGCGTAAATATATAAATTTGAATACTGTAATTCCTGACTACATTCCAGAAATACGTAATTATTTACTCCTTTTGTACAGAAGTGCACTAAATGTACAACATACACAATCATTACATATATTAAGAGGGGGAATCAAAAAGTTTGGCAACTAAGGTATAAAGAAAGGCGTTAAAAATATGAAACCTAATTTACATTTCCACATAACCACTCTTTAATCTTGGTCCACCTGTTCGGAAGACTACTTATGTATTTCGGAAAAAATTTTCTTCTTGTCTGCAAACCTCTGTTCTGTAGCGGACTTCACCGACATTCAAGTCCTCATATATCCTTCCTTTTAAGCTGTTTTTTCAAGTTGGAGAAACAGTAAATAATCACTACTGTGCCAGATCTGGACTGTAGGGTGGGTGGTTGAGCTGCTCGAAACCCCACTCCCGCAGGACAGCTTGTGTAAAACGACTGTTATTGTTCTTCGGTTTGAAGGTAATCAATTATCAGTGATACCCTTGGAATCCTCAGAAAAGCGTCCATCACTTTTCTGACTGATTTCTGAATTTCCTCAGTGGTGGGAGGTCCCTTACGCGGCCTCTGCATGGTCTGTTGATTGGTTTCAGGGTCCGATTGGCAAAGCCATGTTTTTGTCTCCATTCACCAGTCTGCCCATTCAAGGTTTCTGGGTCATTTCTCGAGAGGAAGTCACATAATGATTGCCGATGATGCCTTCTCCAACTTTCAAGGCAACCATCTGGCTGAGATTTTGGACATTGCCCAGTTACATCATGAATGCATTGCCATAGGATACTTTTTAGTTCAATATCAACTGCAGAGATCTTTATCCCGTAGATTTTCCACAATGAGGATTTCAGCACGGGCAATATGATCTGAGTCGGTCGTTGTGAACATGGGTCATCTTTCATGTTTTTGTGCCCACGCTTAAACTCATTGAACCACCCAAGTCATTGTAGAAAAAGAGTAGGAAACTTATCACAGTACTCTTTTCCTCAATCTTTCGTAATATCTCCTTCCCGGAACTCCCTTTTCTTTACATAAAACTTTGGTTACACTGCCGGTATGTTAGATTTTAAAACTCATTGGAATCTGCCATCTTTGTTTGAACTAACTGTAGAACCCAGAGACTGTACCAAATGAGTTGATTTTAGGAGTGTATTACATTAGAGAAATTATATAAGGAATCAGGGTAATAGATTAAACCACGCCTGATGTGTTTTTGTATACCTTTGTTGCAACCTTTTTTGATCGGCTCTCGTATTTTAAACCGAGTGGCAGTATAGCTTGTCGACATCCATTTTTGCTACTAAAAATCCCAGCAAAAAAATAACACAGGAGGGTTGGTGGTTTAATGTACTGTGGAGGACTCGGCGAGCTCACTCTGACTCAAATGTCTCCAGCCTCACTGTCAACACAGCACGTCTCAAAGCTTCCCAGTCGATTGCAGAAAAAGTTCTACTTCCACTGCACACCTCGTTGCCAAGCCCGAAGTATTCCTTGGGACAGAAGGCTGAACTGGATAGTTGCGGTTTAAGTGGCTCAGCTCGAAGAGGCGGCGCGACCTTGTGAGCAGAAGGGAGACGAAAAGCAATTCGCTCCAAAAGAGGGGGGTAGAATACCACAAAAGTTGAGACTCTTATAAAGAAAGGGAACAACATCTGGCACCTCCCTTCTAACGACCTGTGGTGGATGTAGCCGAAGCAAGCAGTTCAGAGGTATATTTTAGTAATGTTACCTAACTTTTTCACACGGTTGTATATAATATACCACATTTGCGTATATTATTAGTACTATACAAAAATATAAACATAATGAAATTAAAACATTTTAAATTTATTTAAATAAAATAATATAATGTATTTTAAAATAAACAATGGGAATACATTTACTACTGGGTATTATCATTTTCTTATGTAGGAAAAATATGGGACTATACATGGGTTAGGTATACTGATAAAGTATGATACATTTTCTAACGGATTATTTCCTTTTACGAAACGTATTATAATTTTAAAAACTAGATACTTGAATTAAAAACATAGATCTTCCATGTTTGGACAAGTCATTAATAGATTGGTTCGCTTTAACCATACAAAACTTTATTTTCTTCACGGGATCTACAAGTATGAAGGAATGCTATCTGTGAGAGACAAATTACCGTGACGCCTTCTGGAAAATTACAGTGAAACCACGTTACAGTATTGTATTGTATTGATGCATTAGTTAAATAATGAAGGCGTTATTGGAGGAACATTTTCAGATTATTAAACATTAGCTCAACGAGATCTCGTATTATACACACAATTTGCGATCACTTGTTAACTTGAAAAAGTTTAAGTTATTTGCTTTTCCTTAACTGTTACCATTGTTACTCCATATGTTATCTTTGATGATTTAGGTCTATTACTGTTATCATTAATTGTTATTGTTGTATTTATTATTTTTTATTACTTGTTGATCACCGCTTGTTATTGTTTATTGCACTATTGTTATTGGTACGGTACTTTTCGTTGTGTTTTCACATTGTTTTAGTTTTATCTTTGTTATATCCTGTTTTATTTCACTATGTCGTAGGCAGGGTCAATTGCAGAACTTGATTTTTTCATACTGTACTTTTTTATTGATGAATTTATTACTGTATCTAGTCATCTTAAGTATTGTAATTTTGCAAAATGGATATACCGTGGGAATGTAAAAAAATAAATAAAACAATTTATTGTGATATTGTGATTTAAATTATTTTAGTGCATTTTCCAGGTTAAATAAAGTACACTAAGTAGTTTACATCAAAAACTTTATTCACAGTTTCAAAAAAGCACTCGATATTTTAAAAGTTTAGTACTTATGATTATTGTTATGCATAATATCATTTTATTAATCCAACAGTTAAAAAACTTTTGTTCAGGTAAATTAAGAAACTTGTGGGTACAGCGTGAACCTAGATGGTTGTGTTGATTAAAAAGTAACAATTTTCAATTACTTTTTATTTACAAAATTATCTATTTAATTTTTAACATAAAACATTATTTTATTTAACCTACTTTTGAAGTGGTACTCTTGCAGTTGGCGCTGGTACTATTTTCCACGGTAGGTGTTCTCAATTTTCTCTTCATTGAACGATGTGGTAGATGTCAAGTATTATTATTTATATTTGTAATACGGTTTCGAGTGTTCAGTATTTTTTTGAGGCCACGTCAAAGTTTGTAGGTGCTCGTAGTTAGATTATTTTAGTGCCACTTGGACTTTTTTTTATCGTGAAATCCAAAATATTAGGTTAACGTCTTCAACGTGGTTAATTTATTGTTAACTATTTCCTATATATCGTCTACTTCTGCTATTATTTAACTTTAGTAAACATCGCTAGATAATTGCCTAATTGCCCCGAGTGAGGTGTAAATGTAAAATAAGATACGC
>NW_025790239.1:0-5773 GCF_021130785.1 Homalodisca vitripennis
CGAAAATCGGGACTATTTTTTTCGGTGAAATTACGTTAACCTGTGTTAGTATGCAAAAAATTACGGCGATTGGAGCGGTAAGTCGCTGATCTTAAGATTTACCACAAAATAATTTGAAGATACTAACACTAAAAACCCATTTACACTCTAAAAACTTTCAATATCATTTTGAAATAAACAGCAGCACAAACAACACGTGACGGCTCGTCCGTGTAGCGGTCAATTCTAAACTTGACTGACGCGCTCACTTTACAACGGCCGTAAAAATCAGAATCTAGCCAGAATACAACAAAACCTACATCAAAAGTTACATTGAAGCATTTGGAATGCGTATGTATAGTCATTGAGCCAATTTAGATAAATAGGCTACTATATACAATATAATCGTTACTGGAGAGTCGCTAACAGAGATTCTGGCATTTCTTGCATATAATGCGGGATCGCTGACAGCGATTATCCGGCCAATCAAAGGGTGTAACTGTGAGAGGAGCAAATATGGTCATCTTCAGTTTTCCTAATTTTGGTTATAATTGTTTGACCACTGCAAATATTAAATTCATATTTTAATTTAAAACATATGATTGTTATTGAGGACTATAGTTACTTTTCTATCGATTGATAGTCCAGGATTTGAGATGTGAATATAAGGTATCGATGGTTACATTCTTCGATGTAAAAAAACCGGGTCCGCTTATCATACCCTACCCCAAAAGTACCCAATGACAGATTCCTTACACCTATACAACCCACATACCTGTCAACTCCACTGTCATCAAAGTTATGACACAAAAACTTCAAAGAAGCACCCTTCTCGAGGTACTCATCAATAGAACCTTCTTGTGGCAATGATTGACCATTAACTTTCAATTTATAGTACCACAATAGGGCACGCTCAGTTTTATTATCTAACTGAAACTGAACTATGGCTTTGTGTTTAGGTAAAATTTCTACAACTTTGCCAACAAACTCTCGTAGAGCATAATTTTGCACTGTAGCCATTTGTTTACTGATTTTATTAATTGCAAATCAAAGTGACAATAATTAACAGAACAAGACAGAATGTTTAGGTTAGCCGTTAGCTAAATAATCGGCGCGGCGTAAGTACACGGTTTTTTTCTGGTTTGCTAAATACAGACTTTGGGATTTATGCAAGAAACCTCGAAGTTCATTTTGTGGTTATGTTGAACCATTAAAAAGTATAAAGTTAAATAATGCTTTAAAGTTTGTATAAAAATACACATACATATTTTTTTTATTTCAAGTCTAGAATTTTCTTAACTGTTAGTCACATAAATTAATTATTAAATTGTGTACCAGTGTATTATTATTATTGCAAATGTGTTCCTCAACTTTATTTTATTTTCTCTTTCTATAATTTAAATAAAGGTCTATTTCTGAATCTATTTTAATATTTACTCGTGGTGTGTTTTAAAACATTCATCCCTAAATTATATATACTGTAGGCACTCAAATAACAAACGATTTAAATGTTTCTTCATTACCTAACGGACACGTTTTATTTTTCTCTAGGAAAATCAATTGATTAAATTTTTGATTTTATTTAAATATTAGAATATTATTTGTTTATATAATATTTTGTTTTTAAAGAGTGGATGAATCATGTAAATATTAGTGCGTTAGTTCAGTTTTAATTGTAAACATTCCTTGGTTTAATTTTTAGGTTAAGGACTTGTTTGTTTGTTTACCTTTCTTTAACTATACACTATGATGCATTTCCTCATTTAGGAAGAAGTGTAACGTATTGGAATATAAATTAGTACAAATCATTGGACATTTATTATAACGAATCAGATAATTGGTAAACAACAAAAAAACACCTGAAAACAAATAGTATTTCTTCGCCAGACCATAAGTTCAAGTGCCATTCTTTAAGTAAAGTTAACGGGCAATGAAATTATGACCCCATTCATCTCAGTAATCACTAAGAATTACTATCCTCTAACAAAGAAAATTTGATAGAGGAAGAGTTTGTCACAAACAAGCCAATAGCAGATTAAAAGCTAACCCTCCCCTCTATTTTGCACGAAGGAAAAATGTTTCAACGATCATTAAAACCCTAGATTCAATCGTAAGTGAAACTCAGTACTCGTAGAAGTGTCTTAAGACAATTAAAACAATTAAATTTCTTTCATTGTCTCCTGACGCTTACTAGAAAACAGTCAAAGGACTCGCAGGATTAATCTTCATTTACCATGCTTACTAGTTAAAGCAAGAACGTACATATGCGGAAGAAACCAATGTCTCTGTTTGTATTGATTTATAACTTTGAAATCGTAATAAAGAAATATTTCAAAATCAGTATTTACGAAGTGGTAAAGTTTTATTTTAACCAACTAAAAAAAGGAAGTAGTTCAATGCAAACGTTGCCAACTTTATGGGCACACCAATTCATACTGTCAAATACATTTCTATGCGTTAAATTTTCCTAAGATCATGATACAAAGGCTTGCAATTTACTTTCAACAGTACCCGCTTCATCCGGCTAAATAAAAAGGTTGTCCCGTGTATAAATACAAAGCAAACAATCACCCCCCCCTTCCTAATAAAGAAGACTTTTGAAATCAATAAGGATCATTCTGGACGAAACAACCTAATTATAGATAAACCGCTCGCAAATAAACATGCCCAGAAGCAAATATCTGAGTAGGCACGCGCAGCAGGAGCCCCTCCGCCAACGGTGAGGAGTGGGACAAGAATCTCCTCTCTCTGCTTTATCAGCTGTGAGGATCGTGTCTTGCTCGCGCCATTTTGATTACACTGCAGCTACTTACCTATTCTATATTGTCCAGACCTGCTGGGAGCTGTGACTTTCACTGTGTCGAGAGACACAGTTTACAGTAGGCGTTTCCAGCCAACTAATTATACTCTAAACCACGGCATATCCAGACTCCTGAGAACTGGCGAAGCGGCTTCTTCCTCCGTCAATTTCTTCGGGAATTCTTCTTTCAGGACGGATGCTATTGGTTTCCTGAGAGACTAGAAGTGATGCGTGGTGCATGAGCTACGTAGTCTCTGTTTACAATTAGTTCATATCTGTTAAAATACCTTGATAGTGTTTTGTTTGTTTTTTGTTTCATTTTACTGTATACTTACTATCTATTTTGGTTTCATTCCTATCTACTAGTAATATTTGTAAAATTGGTGTTGTACCGTTGTAAATAAATAAATATAAGTATATTGTATTTTTGTGTGTAGTATTATACAAGCGTAAAATATTAATAGAACAGACTAATGTAGTCATAGACGTATCCAGGTAACTTGCGTTTTGGTGTGAGGTTAGCCGCTAAATGGTAGTGGCCTAGGTCAGGGCCCAGAAGATAGCCCAAGTGCGAGTGCCGAGCAGTGACGGGGATACTGTGAGAGGGAGGCTGAGGGGTATTTAACCCACCCTGCGTGAACTAAAATAGCCCAGAGTCTTTTTATAAGTGGTTTACATATAACGTTAAGCAAAATCAGTCATCTCAAAAAAGTTCAGTCACTAAAGGAGTAAACTTTGCTTAAGCTGTCCCAAGTTATCATAGAAATGACAGTTTTCCTTCAAGGAAATGAGAATATAACAGACACATAGATGAATCTGAAGGTTTGTTCAAAATAATTTAAAACCTTTTGAACGATTAACAAATATTTTATCTAAACAAGTAGAACAGAGAACAGATTTAATGTGCTCTTGACTACTATTGAATGTTCCTAAAATGAATTTTCTTCTCAAAATTGCTTTTTGGAATGCCTACGGGTTCACTCAGCATAGTCAAGAAGTAACTTAGACGTCTTAATTATTTCAGGAACTCATTTCACGAACAGACGTTTGTTTCAAAATTAATAACTTCACATTATAATCAACCTTACAAACACGGCCCATGGAGTAGTGCTATTTTAGTTAAAGACCCAATTTAATATTATGAACTACACAGAATCACCATCATTTTTCCAATTTTTCATGAAGATTAGTTAGGCCCTATTACATTTTCAGCAATTTATTGCCTCCCCCAGACATGTCAAATTAAACAGTTTTTCAGCTATACTGGAGAAATACGTGTATAGCAGGCGGTGATTACAACACGAAACACGAAGAATGGGATTCTCGATTGGCCACTCCTAGAGGATAACACGATTAAAGGCTCTAAATGCTAATCATTGCAACGATCTTTATACGGGTGAACTTACATCCTGGCTAACTGATTCCAGATTTGTTAAATTTTTATTTATTCAATCTGTTAATCAAAACTAAAAAGATACCAATTCCCTTGATATTCTGTATTCTGATTAATCACCGATTATATTAAATTTAAGCACAGAAGTATTTTAAAAAGTCAAATAAAATTTTGTATAACTAACTGGGTTTGATTTCGTGATTCATTAAACAAAAATGTTATTTTAACATTCAGTTAACAAGATCTGAAGATTTAGAAAATTCCACCGACTACTTTATTGATTGGCTGCAATTGTTCGTCTCTGTTCTCCCTTACGCCGTTCTTCAAAAGCTGACAAGATAGGGTTATAATACCTTAACTAAATGAAGAAAAAAATCACTGAGAAAAGATTAAGAAAAAATATTACATAAAGTAAAAATCCAAATGATAAGACAAACTTTAACAGAACAGCTCAGCATCTAGAAAGATTTTTGTTTTAAATTTAAAACCAGTGGTTTGAAGAGTATATCCAGTATCTCTCAGAAAGTAACTAAAATGATTAGTTAAAGCAGCCTAAGATATCCATTTCCCTATTTTAAAAACTTATGGGAAATGGGCGAAAGTAACATTAAAAAATTAAGGCATTTCTAAAATATTTTACCAATATTTTCAAACCAAATGACACCTTTATAAGTAACGAAGAGGAAATACGCAATTATTTAGATTATTCACTTCAAATCGATTTCCCGTTACTTAAATTCAACAGTCAAAGTCAAAGTCTTTATTTGCAACAAAAAACAAGTTGGTAACTCATACAGTTGACGTCAGTTGCCACAAGGCATTACACAACAAGTAATAGTTATACTACTTATGTCTTTACAGGTACATCGTCACTTAGAGTTAAAATAGAGTTCAAGTAATAAAATCAATCTTCTCATAAAATTAAAACTAACAATTAACAAATGGTAGCACAGATAAAGCTAAGTACAACAATTGAAGGTATTCAATATTTGAAAGACAAAACTAATTAAGACTTAAAAATTCAATTTAAGGTAATGCACAATGATAATAAAAGTAAAAAACATACATGTAAAAGATTCTTTATATACACAGAATTCAAATAGTTAATTAATGTGTCAAATAAGGCAAGGTCATCAACCCTTTGGGCGCCAAGCGCTTTTTCACGGTTTCTTGCTAAAAGAGCCAGCGGGAAAACGCCGTTATTTGCAGCATCTCAATAAAAATATCATATCTAACTTAATATTATAGTTAGAATTTTCATTTTGTTTTGTTATTTTTATTGTTAAGTTGTCTATATAATAAATGTATCAATAAAATTATAATGCATGGAAATAATTTTGAAAATACGCATAAACAACACAAAATAATATTTTTTAAATGTTAAAATTTATTTTATGCTCACGAAAACATATTAGAAAAAAATATTTTATGCATAACATTGGGTCTTATTTTAAAGTATATATTTGCTAACATTATTACAAAATTTCAAACCCATGTGATAAGAAATGGATTTTTGGTAATTTTTTTAATAAAACTATGCTAATTCATCAATGTGCAATATTTACCTTATTTAGCTGGAGAAAGTTGTAATGCAGTACATT
>NW_025790240.1:0-3193 GCF_021130785.1 Homalodisca vitripennis
AAATAATTTTTAATAAAACTCCGTATACCATAAGAGATTTTAACTATTACAAATGTAGCCAAAATATTCCATCTCAAGCGAAATTTATATAATGTTAATTTGGTATTGGTATTTACTTTTAATTGCTTAAAAATTTGCTTTTGAAAAAGTGAGGACCAAATGTGAATGTATGTACCATATGTCAAGGTTAAACCGAGAAATATGTCATCTGTATAATTGAACGTTGACATAAAACCCTTATTTCTGCACTGACAAAGAAAGAGTTACGATGATGGACAGTCCAACCATGGAAATTCACTATGCGTTGTGGAAGTCTGTATTGTATAATACTCAGTTAGGTTTATGTATACACTATTTTTTATGTAAAAAATATCTATTACCGTTGATTATATTCTTATTTATAAATTACATGTTAGCTATAGACCTGAATAATGTTGCTTTGAACTATCAGCGAATGTTTATACGCGACACGTGGTGTTAGGGTGTTCTTTGTACCTTGTTCTAAAACTTGTTCCTTATATATTTAAATCGCACAAAAAGAACAAACAATCTGTGGAATATTTCATATGGCAAGGCTAGTCAATACGGGGAAATTTAAAAGTATTTTCATGTTTCAGAAAAAAGATTGTTTTATTGTTTAAAACATAACTAATAAATACAATACTCATTAGAGTGATTACGGTACAGCGATGAAATCAAATTCTTACAACTAAAAAACGTTCGTTCGTATCTTCTATATAATGCAACGCATTAACACGTATTGGCACTTTACCCTGTTCTTGAAATTATCGCGGAGTGTGAAACAACGTGAAGTATTCTAATTGTAATAATTGTTTTGAAATCAATCGTATTAGGGACTTAGTACCACTAATAAAATAATCCCATGAGATTTATTGATAGAAATAAAGTGGTTCTGAAACTCAAAACCAGTACTAAATATGTAACCTTGAACGTCTGGCTCTTACAGGTCAAAGAAACCTCAAGGTCATTGTTACCATAGGCAATAAACTGCATTCATTCCAGTGTGGCTCTTAATTTTGGCTGAACCGGTTGTTTATTATAAGTATAGGGTTTTTTATTGGGAAATCAAACCTTTTTACTTGTATGGGAAGCAAACTTTCCCTTATGTTTTAATATGTGGTTGCCATTAATTACCTTATAAAGCAATTTTTTTTTAAGTTAACGCATTAAAATATGACACGAAACAATTTTATTTAAAGTTAAAAAATAAGATTTAAAAAATAATGGATAATTCATGCTATAAAAGAATAATATAATCAAAACTCCCTTGAGAAACTGATAGTTATCAATTATCTAAAAAGTTAATTTTGAGTTAAGCTGACAGTTCACCTTCCTTTTATTGCAGAGTCTGGTATCTGAAGATATACTCAGACTTCACTCTTGGGATCTGGAGTCGTGTTCGTCAGAAGGAGATTCCAAAGATAGTCCGGACGACGGAGTAGCTCAAAACGAAACCATCTCCCGATCGTTTTCTACATCCGAGTCGCCTATACATAGGTGAAGTAGTAGTCTCATTGTCTCATGAGGTACACAATTAAGTGCAATACGATGCAATAGACATGATCTCTAAGGGAAGGCTGGAGCAATCGAGTTTTCTACACATAACGTAGCTATGTCAGAAAGAGGTAATTCTATTGAATTAATAGTTTAGTTCCACCTTTCTTTTATTGCAGCGTCTGGCGTGATCTGACGATATCTCAGCTTAAACTCAATATTCTATAGAAGTTTACCCTATCTGCCATAGCTACGTTATGTGTATCTTCTAATTGATTTTTCCAATTAATAGTAAAACTAACCAATTATGATTCAGTATGGCTGTTACAACGGCTATATGAGGATGCCAATCTGGGTAGGGTTAATCTGTAGGGGGAGGTGGAAAATCAGCTTTTAAATTATTTTCAGGCCTACGTGAATTAATTAGGTTACAACAAACTGCCATATAATTAGTTTCGAAAATTCCTAACTTAAAACAAAAAAAGTTAACTTTTCTCCAGAGGGCCCTATATAGATACAATAAATAAATAAAAATATTAAAAAGGTCTTTTGAAAAAAGTTCAATAGAACATTATTTGCTTTTTAAGTTGTAAAATGCATGTATTGTGGTTCAATTACTGTAATAAATTAGGTTAGTAAATACATTCCGATATTTGAACTACAAATATATTATTTACATATATATTTATATATAAATATATATATATATATTAATCTCTATTGCTTTAGGCTGCTTGTCTCTTTGGACACCTCTGTAGTAGTAATGAGAGAACTTAGCTGAGGACCATAGTATAAGTTCTAATTGCACACACAGTCAGTGAACTGGATTCAGCAAACTAATTGAAGATCGCTGTGGTCTTTCTGCAATTTCCTCTTAACTATTCGTAGCAGTATAAACTCAAACACATGTTCTCCTGAAGCGTTAATGGGAAATAAATTGTTTTTGATTAACTAAGTTGAATCTGCTTTTTCTAGAACTGAGAGTTTGCTCCGTAGATTTTGTAATAAATGTAACTCTGAAACACAATTAATTGCATAACGCGAATACGCACCAAAACACTTTTGCTGCTGCAAAAATAATATATAAAGTATTGTTTTAGTCTGAGTGAGATCATAAAAGATTTGTCCCTAAATTTCCTTTACTGAAAAATATGTGATGTTTTAGACGTTACGCATTTGTTACTTATAATCAACGATAATGATGTATATTAATTTAAATGAAACGAAGTAAATCTTGTTAAATAAAAAAATATTTTACTGAAGTTTGCTTCTGCGAGACTTTGTTACGAGTAAACCTATTCAACTTAACATTTAAAGTTTTTTTTTAAAGACGATGGGTGATTTTAAAGAGTACAGATATTCGGTTGTTCGGTCAGTTACAATTGCTAATTGTTACAAATAAGGTCACTGTGTTTCAAGGATTGAAATCTACCCTCTTCCATATGCACAAAATGAATAAAATTAGTTGTTTAGTAAAAACATAGAAATTACATTAGAAGTTCAATGTCCAAATATTGTAATTGTTTGTGGGTATGGAAAATTTTTTAAAACCCACGGGCAATAGCATGTCTGATTTTAAATTATGATTATATTTTATAATTTTGTTTATATATAAAAAGTCGTCATATAAGTGATTTTATACTATATATACTAAATGCTTATTTTACTCTCATCAAAA
>NW_025790241.1:0-5356 GCF_021130785.1 Homalodisca vitripennis
TGTATTCTGATATCTGAGAGGGTTTTGATCAGGAGTCAGTTTCTTAAAAATTGGGTTTTGTATTAATTTATCCAAAATCTTATAAAATAACCTTATAATAGTTTTTATTAATTATGTCCCTAAGAAAAATAAAGCAATAAAAGAATCAAGCACTTCTTGAAAATATGTACTCCATTAGTCATTTATACTATCTTAAAAATTATGATTTTATCTGCTTTAAGTATGACAGAGTTGAATTCCAAACCAGGAGATGGATAATTCTTTTACAATTAAACTTTGCAAAAATCAACATAGTGTGGTGTTGGAAATAATCAAAAGGAAAGTGTTGACATTATAAGTTGTAAAATGTGTACAGCAAATGTTTTTTATTATATAAGTATGTATGCATATATATATATAGCTGTTTATTTTAAGGAAGGTGTATTAAGGAAATAAAAAACAACAGTGTACATATTCACAATTAAACTGTATGAAAAATAAAACCATCAGTTACAATACATTATACATAAATAAGACATTTTACAATGAACCCAATCGCACAACAATGTTGCAACTAATTATGGACCTATAATGACATCAGAAGGTCAAAATAGTAAAGGAAATTTATTCTCCTTTAAGATTTTTTTTTAGTTTTGTTAACTTAAACAAAATAAATTACAGGATTCCCAACATACTGTGATTTTAAAAGCTGTACGAATAATTTAAATTTACAAAAATATAATACTTTACTTACGTACTATAAAATACCACTTAGATATTGCATACTGAAAAAATAACAATTCTGAACTGGCATAACACAGTGTAGAGTTAAGATGTAAATTTTAATACATACATTTTCCAAACTAAATTTCACTGTATAGATCACAGATATTACATCATTTCAAGCACCAATCAAATTTTATTTTGTTCTATGCATAAAATCCAAAAATAAAATAATATTGCAATTGACAACAATATTGAAAATGCTATGGAAACAGTCAGTTACTCTAGTTAAATGAGTTTTCTGTGCATTCAATTTGTGATAAAATCACAGTAGATTTTTTCACAAGAAAACCAATAATTAAATAGGTATTTTTATCAATACATACTAATATTTACGTTTACTTCTAAAATTAACTCTCTTGATAAAAATCCAAAAATACACCATAGATAGCTCTGTAAAGAAATGTTTAAAACTCATTTAGTATTCTCAAATCTGCAAAATTGTAAGCCACTAGCCAAAATCACATAGCAACTAACTGATACTAAAGCCAAAATATTGGTACAAAAATATAAATAATAAAATACACAATGCAAACAAATTTTACAGTGATCATCTAAAATTGTTAAGTTTTAACAACTGATTGTTATGTATCTTCAGTATTCTTGATTTCTTACAATTACCAAAAAATATTATTGCGATTTGAAAACATAAATTTTTGTGACTGTTCTTTTAAACATCTAAAAGGTTACTACATTATTTATCTAGGTTCAGCTACAAGCCAAATTGGCGTTAAGGGAGTCGAAAAAATAACGCGGGCACTGACAAATCAAAAAAATAACTCATCCTAAACCTACTTACTTGGGGATGACAGTTATTATACAAAATTTAGTAAACCCCCCATGACAAAAAATTTACAAATATCTTTCTTAATAGAAAACTAAAATTAACTTTAAACTGTAGACGGTGACAGACAAGGTCGTCCATCCTAGAATTACACTAGAACAGAACAAATAAAGTATCAAAAAACGACAGTGTATCACTGGTATTCCCCCACTTGAATTTTTCGGTACAAACCGCCTCTTTCAACATGCTTCTGATAAGAAACTTTTCAAGCGTGGCGAACATTGCAACATTCAAATTTGGGGAGAAAAGTCAAAATGTACAAGTCAAAGTGCTAAAGTGGCAGGGTTTCACTCAAAGGAAGTGTTGAACATGTTGAGATCCCGAAGGAAGGGGCGGCACCTGGCCCAAAACATCTGCATACATATCAAACAAATCGTGGGGTGGGGGGGGTTACCTGGGGGACCTGCTGAGTTGGGCCCACCCCCCACCCCCGACCCACTGAACCTGGTCCAATTTTGATGGTCTGGTTGGCACCTTGCCACGACCCATTACCGGTCAAAAATATAAAATATAATACAAAAAAAATAAAACTCAATAAATTTCTTAAGGGTGATTGATTTATTAAAAAAAACTGGAGAAAACTGTAATTACAAAGATTTTAAATTCTTAAAGTTTATTTTAAAAATGTCAAACTATTGCAAAGTCAGCCCAATTAAAACAAAAAAAAAAATTTAGTTAATAAAGAGTACTTGGGTGAACAAGACCCTCTGGGGGTCCTTAATATGCATTGTGATATGGAAAAATACTTTAATATTTTAACTAGAAAAATAAATCTGAACATCTTATAAATGTTTTTTGTGGCAAAACTTTGAAATTTATTGGGAAAAATTTTTATTGTTTAATTATTTTTTTAATTTTAATTTCCCTTTTTAAACAAAAAATCATATTTGTTTGGTTTTTTTTTATGAAAAATAAAACGCTTTTAAATTATATCCTCTAAAAAAATATATTAGAATGACTGTCTGAGCCTACCTATGTAATATAAAAGAAATTCGCAAGAAAATTTAAACCCCTCGGGACTACCATCAACAAAAAGTTGTAGAAGTGTTATTTTTAATTTCCCCCTATATTAAAATATCTATTAAAAATTTAAGTTTCAAAAATAATTACCTGCGTTTTTTAATTATTAATTTGAACTAAAATACAATAACAGGTACTTATAACTCAAAGAAATTTTGTGACCCCAGTAAAAGGTAAACTAATATAATTAATAAAAAAAATTATTAAAACTTTTTTTTTCATTTTGAAACGATCTGGCTTGATATAGTATTTCGATCTTCAAACCAACAAAACTGAAAATTTTCGACAATATTGTATATCATCAAAGAACAGAATTTACAAAACTTGCCTTACATTTCGTTAAGTCAATTTAGTATTAAAGCATCCAAACTTTGTTTTAATTTTTAAAACTTTTTACTTGTAGTCATTGTTTTTTATGGTTATCCAAATCTTTTTGTTTTTAAATTGTGCTAAAAAGGATTCTTTTAAATAAATGACTAAGTAAAGCAAAAAAAAAAAACTACATTTATTGACATCTAAAAAGTCAAATGCAAGAAAAAGATTATTTCTATATATTAAGGACAAAAAAAATCAGGACAAAGTTTTGATCTGATATAAACACGCTCTTAATCTTACTTTTTTTAAATTTTGACATTAAAATTAAACATATATATTTAAAAAATTTGTCAGTTTTTGTATAAAATTTATTTTCAGAGCCCTACTATCCATACAATATTAACAGAATCCATCAACATAATCAAATATAAGTATAATGCTGTCAATGGCTATACAGGGTGATTCAAAACTAAACGGCAATCTCTCGGGAGCTTATTCTATAGCTAAAAACAAGTAAAAAAGTTCATATAACCATATGCCCAGGAAACGCTTCGTAGCGAGTTACGCCTAGCGAAAGATTTCGCCGGATTTCAGAACCCTTGGTGAAGTCAGGCCGTATAAAATTGGTAAAGGTAGTTACAAAGATACAAATACGATTGTTTTTTATGTTTTTATATCTGACAAATTAATAAAAATTCGTCCAGAGCTGTAAATGCAATACTTTCAGAGATATCTTACGTAAACACAAGAATTGGTGCAAAGAAATAACACATTTTTGTGTTTAATAAATTACTTCCAAAATGTTAAAAAAAAGGATTTTTTTCTTAAACAATTTGTAGAACATTTAATTCTGAAAAGATTCATGGAATTACTTGGGAAAAAAAATTAAAAATAGGTATTGAAATTTATTTTTAAATTTAAAAAATAAAACAGACGCACAAAAATCTTTTCTTATCTGCATAAAAATTAACTAATGTTAGGTTGTAGTAACAGCGATCATTTATTCTAACTGAACATTAACATAAAATGTTTTTTCCTTTTAAAAACTGTAAAATCACCTATAAAGTTGCTAAAAGTGTCCTCCGTTGTTAGCAATGCACTTTTCGCACGACGAATCCACCTTTTCTGGGCCTTTTCATAACTTTTGGGGCTTTTGAAGTTTCGCCGCCCTGTAATGCGATTACGTAAACTCTCTTTGGTGTTAATCCGTTTTGAATAATACAATTGACTTCATCCAACCCCATAAGGAAAAAGTCTGCTGGTGTGAGGTCAGGAGAACGTGGTGGCCTTTTACTGGTCCATTTCGACCAATCCCCCATTGTTCTACCGTATGGATCATTTTAAATAGGTTTTCACATCATTAGAAAAATGTGGAGGTGCCTCCGTCGTGCATAAAAACCATGCATTTATTCGTTTTGAACAGGGAATATCTTCCAAGAGGGTAGGGCAGGTTTGTTCCTAAAAAATTTAAGTACGCTACTTCCATTAAGTCGATTGAGGGAGGAAAAATGGACCAATCAAATTATCACCAGAACACCAAGCCATACGTTGACTGATAAATGTATGTTCGAAATGCCTCGTCGCTGTTTCACTAGTGGGTTGTCGTACGCAAAGTATGGGTATTACGAAAAATTTACAAATGTCCATGTCTAGTTAAAACAGGATTCATCAGTAACGAGACGACGCCGAAGAATAATACTCGATGTCGTAAACAATTTCTTCTTAACCAGCGGCAGCAGAACATCTTCCGTTTATTAAGATCTTGCGTTAATAAGTCTTGAACACGTGTTATATGGAATGGGTACAAAACTGGGCTTCATGAAGTGTCCGCCATACGCTTGACTGGCAATATTTAACTGACGTGATTAATCGTCTGGTGCTTGTGTGTTGGTGATAATTCTACAGCATTTAATATTGCTTGTTCATTATTATAGTTCCTTGCGCTACGTTAGGAGTCCAGTATCTATTCGCTTCGGTTTTAAGCTACCAGTTTCCTAAGTCGTCTATCCACAGCTTCACATGTTTTGCGATCAGGTGTTCTTCGATGTGGAAAAGTATCACGATATTCCTGAACTGCAGCGAAACCATTCTTGTTAACTATGCCGTAAATCAGTTGCATGTCCGTTATACTCTTACAAACGAAATACATAAATTTATCTTTATCTGCCATTATTTACTAAGATAATTACATACACTTTTATAAAAATTTAATAAATATTTTAAAAATAAATATTTAAATATATTTATACACAAATATTTTAGAAATAAACACAGGACCACAAAATACAATCTTCACACCCCCAAACAAAAACCTCCATAAAGGTTATTCAAATATTACTTCATAAATTAATTGTTTTATCAGCTGATATTCCAACCTTTGCAAAAAAATAGACGATAAAAACGTTGAATAAATGA